>NW_027286744.1:0-134428 GCF_022747635.1 Hetaerina americana
AACATTAGTGCAATTTGAGGGCTCGCAAATAAAATTTTAGAACTCAGAAAAATAATAATTGGGAAATGCAATGACAGCTTTGTCAATTAACGTTGTTTGGGACTCACCGAAAATACATCGGGAGTGCATTGAGATCCTCATGAGGTAGATTTAATTTGCCACTAAATCGAAAGCAATTCAAAGCCGCTAGATTCATGAAACTTTCTTATGAACAATGCTGCAGTGTCACATTAATATTTGAAGGATTAGGATGGGAGCCACTTGTCGACCGTGGATCGAAATACAGGTTACATTCATTTCGTAAATGTGAGGCAGGCCACTTACCCGAGGATGTTAAAGACATATTAGGGGCCCTGACTTACTATGGTAGATCAAATCATATCCGTAGGATCAGAGATAGTAGAACGGAGATTAAAATGTCGTTTTTTCCTCATACCATTAGAGATAAATATAGACCGATTAATATAGTTATGACCGCAGGCCCAAAGGGGATAGTTAGTCGTGGTAGTGAATATATTTTGTCAAGAGTCTGCATGCATTTCAAATCGAACCATATTTACAAGTATAGCATTGTTTCCTCATCATTTAAATATATCTTATTAATGAATATTCTTGCATGCAATTACCTTCTTTCATGTGATTTAATTTTATCCAGTTCATGATCAAACTCATGTCATGGCTGTAATTGTGTATGCATGGCTGGTTACCTAGGAACCGCCACACGCCCTTGAGGAGGCATGTGAGGTATTATGTAGATGTAGATGAATAGCTTATAGAAAAAATGGCGCAATATAATTACGAGAATAAGAAATCCAAGTCATGCCTGCATTACCTAAGACTACTCGTATTCTTATTATAAATGGGAAAATATATCTCTGAGCATGAGCCCGCCTATTCTTTAACTTATCTTTCTCAATTCACATCAATATAATGGATAAAAGGATACAGTTACAGGCGTAACATGGTGGAATCCTTCATGAAGAAAAAAGACACTTTGTTTTTCCTCAAAGAATTTATTTCATTATGACCTAGGTTTTGTTAGTGTACCATCTGCAGGTTCCTTCCGCTGTAACAAAGCCTAGGTCGTAATTAAAAAAAAACTTCTGTGGGGAATAGCAAAATGTATAAAGGTTTAGCCAATTAATTTATGCTCACCCGAAGTTGCTCACCCCTTAGTAAAGCAATGAAATTCAATAACAAGTAAGCTAGCTAATGAATGAAAAAATAAAAATCATAGTTATAGAAGTAGCATTGCCTCTAGTGCTCGAAAAAACCCCGGTAAATTTTCAACCATCCGTACTCTATGACAACGTACCCATCAACAGGACGTCAAATATCATTAAATATGCGTTCCCACTTTTGGTAAGATCTACATCCAGTTTTCCAGAATGACTAAACGGTCCACCTGCTAAACGAGTTGATGCGGTCTGATATGTTAGAGGACTAAAATAAGAACATATCAAGAAAGTAGAGCGAAAACGGCCTATTGAATTTCAGTGGAAATTACTTATGAGTGGTCTTGTGGCCAGCTCTGTATTCGATTGTACGCCTCGGACGTGGGGACAGTTGAAAAGTAGCGGTCGGCAAGAGGATGAAAGGGCACACGTGGTGGTGTTACGAAAGAGAGCGTTGGGATCGGGATTTGCGGGAAGGGAAGGACGTCGCTTCGTCCGTGGCTGCAATCCGACTGGAAATCCGTCGGCGTTTCCAAGAAAAGTCGTTCCGTTGTGGATATGGTGAGGCGGGAAGGAGAATAGGGGAAGGAGTCGGGGAGGGAGACAACAGAACCTTCGGCGCGCGTGCGCCGAATCGATCGCCGATGTGGGCATGCGCGGGTAAAGACATCCCTTCGTCCGGGAAGTTTGGACCGCCGCGTCGCATTCAAGTCCTGGACGCCCTGAGAGAGTGGACGCCGGCGCCAGCTCACAAGACAGCCACGAAGAAATCTTAGCTATCCCTTGAGAACTAAGGAAGCATGGCGCTTGTCTATAGAAAAAGCCTCAATGAAAGCATTGAAACTTTTTTACCAAACGCGGGCGAGGAATTTTTTCCATCATTCATAAATGTGTTTTCCCAGCGTCTGTTCAGGGCGAGTAACTTATTGCAATGCTCCTTTCTTGGATATTACATTCGCCTACCGATCAGAAGTTCCCAGAACTAAATTCGAATGTCCTCTCTCGATGACCCCAATTCAAGTCCAAACGTAATTTTCTGGGTCGCAGAACCTCCTGGGAAACCGCAGAGGAGGCCGTACAGGAAAATGGACTGCCCGTCCCCCTACCTTCCTATGCGTGTAAATTTAGTGCCACTGAGCTGAGTACCAGGAGGGTTGTCCCACCTTACAAGCCAACTCGTGAGTTGAATACTGCGGTTTTGTTTTGATTGCTACTGGCGGAAGGCGCGCCCACTGCTAACTCGATATCACTCCATATGATTTGTTTTGTTTTTCCCCGGGGCAGAATCACCAGAGTCATTCCAAACAAACATAAACTACATTTTGCCTCCGCATGGTTTAACTCTGGGATAATTAACTGTAGGTAACTGGAACGTCTAGTTTCTAACAATCGAATCATAGAAACCATCAAAATACAATACAGTCATACACCTTGACCGGGTTTTGGACCCGGATAACACGATTTTTGGCTGAGTTTTTAAATCAATTAAACTATCAAGTTCTCTAACAGTACGGATCTGTAAACAAATTTCACATGACTCTGTTGAAGCAACTGTTGCAGTATCTCCCGAAGTCCTTTGAAAATAAACCATTTACTTTTAAATGCAATAATATCAGAGTGTAAAAATGATTCACCTTGACCGGAATCCGAGAATTATTTTTGCACTCTGAAATTGTTGCAATGAAATGCACATTAGCGGATGACTCGGTTAAAAGTTTTCCGTTGCGGCCTCTCCCGCAGTTTCTTAAAACATGTCCTTTTTTTGTTTTCAAGTCTTTCAAAAATATGAGATATCGTTTTAATTTGATCTATTTTCTCAAATAACAATTATCACTCGCAGGGAAGAAGAACAGATTAAACGTCCGACGATCATCGTTTTGAACATCAAAGAGATAACCCCGGAGAAAAAGTTGAAGGCGGACATTCATTCTTTCGATAAATGAATTGATCACAGGAACTCAACCGAAGATTAAACGGTATTGTAACAAAGAAACTGTTATATCTCATCAGTCCCATTTCTACTTAAAAGGTGGAGACTTGGTTGCACTATAATTTGAATTCTCTGTAATAATAATAGGAAATAAAAAAGTAACTAATAAATAGGGTAAAAATCTCACGTGTAGCATTTCGTTTGATAGGATATCCTTATATTGATGTATTCATATCTTATGCTATTAAATAAATGTATCAATATTTTAATAATTAATTCCATCATCTCATAAATAAAACCAGCATAAAACACTCAACGGGCGCAATAAACCACTCACGTTTAATTGCTTAAAATATCACCTCCAGTTAACATGAAAAGGACTCATTTGAATGGCCGGCACTTGTGACGACAAACTTGTGCACTCCCATTTTAATTCGCTAGATTAAACTAGTGACGATATGTATCTAGTATCTAGGGCCTATAGTTTCATTTCCGTGAGTCATTGCCTGATTATCTCTCTATAAAACGAAATCTAGACTCTGGGATAAAGTATGAAATTACAATTGGCTAGGAAAACTTTAAACAACAAGGAGTTCCACCATATTACCATGGAAATACTTTTTAATTGTATGTTGCGTTCTTTACAAATTGAAAAAAATTAACATTGACAAATTAGTGCCTCATAAAAAATTAAAAGGCATGGGACCTGATGCGCAGGGAAACGGTGAAACATAAATTTTGAAGTCTTTTCCACTCGTTATAATCTGTCCGTCCAATGATCAATCATTGGATAGGGCATCCGGCCCTCCATATGCGCAGGAATATTTCGCACAAGATTGCGGATTCTGCGTATTCTTTTACGACATACACCGAATATCATTCCAAAAATATCGGAGTCTTCTCCTATCTGGGCACTGAAATTACAACAGATCGTCAAATTTGGCAAAAGAAATTCCATTAGAATAAGTCATTGTGATCCTAAGTAGCTCGTAAATATTGCTCAAGAACTAAGAAAATTAAAGGTTATATCTGTGATTAAAATAACACCAAGCATAAAATTCTTAATAAAACCGGAGGAAAAAAACGCCAGTCGAGTCCAAACCGTTTGACTTCCGCCTTTCATAATTTTCTTGCGTCATCTTAATGAATAAAAGTACAACAATAATTCAAAGAATATACGCAGCGTTCCTTATCGCTTCTGCCAATTTATTAAATAAAGCTATTAAAGTCAAAAAGGACTTTATAGGCTTTTGGAGTGTCTAAAACTAAAGGAGAGACTTCGTCAAAGATTATCCTTTACGAGCTGCAAAACACAGCACAGATGATTGCGTTGAGAGACTTACTCACGTGCGAAATTGCACTTGCGGCTACAGCGCGAGTCTCTCGTAAACGATAACGAATGGGATGTTCTCGCTGTACCCGGTGTGCAACTATCAAAGGCAGGATTATGGGGGGACTTACAACCCTTATCGGGGATGTTGTGCATGATTCAGGGAATGTACTTTTCAAAGGATGCTGCTCTCGGAAGCTGGTTGTTATCATAAATGCTCAGGCACTGCACAGGTTATACACTTGCAAATAAGAGGAAAGTAGAAGCCACTTAGAAGGCGTGAAATATTTCAAACTCGGATTGAATAGTTTAACGAGCTTGCATCCACACAAAAGTGTCAGAAGCTGTGCACACATAAAAGGAATACGTCACAAACATCTTCTTAATTTCGCCTACATAAGAGCATTCAGAAGTGACGTTTTGAAAAGAACAAATAGAATAAATGCTCGATATATATTCCTTACATAGTAGATTGATGATTTTGTTTATAACACGACAAATTGTAAACTTAAACACGATTCATCTTTAAACTTTTTCATGGATTATTGTGATCCATAATTAATTACTTGTTCTTATTAAAAGCAACAACTCCAAAAAATCAGATGTAATAACAGCAGAGCTATTATGCAACAAAATTCTAATTTCACTCCAAGGTAGATTCAAAGAAGTTAATCAAAAATTTTTTGTTTGACTGTTTACTTACCTAATTACATCCACTGAGTTCAGTATGGAATACTGTACTTGGAATTCAATAGTTATTGATTGAAAAAGTACCAATGGAAAGTTTAGGGTTCTCCCATATTTTATTTCAATACAGATTGTTTTAAAGAATTTAAACCAAATTATTACAGATACGCGCAATTAATAAAAAAAATATTAGCGAAGGAAGTATTTTTACACGTGTAAGTCAGTGAAACCAAAAAAAGGAACATTTCTGCCGCAACAACCCGTAAAATGCAAGCAAGAATTGATAACACAAGGGCTTTAGTGGTTTCACATTGCTTTTCTGGCAAACCAGAAATCGCTATTATCTTTTCTTTCATTCTTTCACTTCAACGAACTTTCTTATTTTCCTGAATGCGAATTTCTTTGCACCATCAATGAAAATATTTAGAATGTTGTTGCTTGACCGCGAATGAAGGAAGGACCAAGTCATCAGATTTTGAATGAGTTACAAAAAAGTTCATGTTTATTATTCATTAAAGAAAATTATCAATAAAAAAAGAAGCTTTAGCACTAGTACAAGAATGGGATATCGTAATGCGTGCCTCAAAATCCATATCCTGGATTAATGTTCAGCTAATCTCCAAAAGAAAATGTAATAGCAGGGTAACAAGCCTCCTAAAAATATTGAAAATCTCCATTTACCACCAGGGAAAATAAAACAAAATAATGAGAACGAATTATATTTAGACACTAAAAAAGGTATCAATCGGTTTTACTTATAAAACTTATCCTATCATACTTATTTGACAAATATATTTGAAAATGGAGAAATATTAGAGGTATCGTATCGGATAAATCTAACATACATCTACATCTACATCTACATAATACCCCGCAAGCCGCAGCAAGGGCGTGTGGCGGGGGGTGTTAGGTCACCAACCGTAAAAACGAAAAATACCACATGCAAAAAACAACACGGAAAATTACACCCCAGCAGCGCACACACTCATGCAAAACTCCCTCCATCCAATACTCATGCAAACACATACACCGCCAAACAACAAAAAACTGCACCCCAGGATACAGCACGAAAGCCATCCTAAAACACGCAAGCCAGGACACAACAAGCAAGAATGTGAAACATCACTACCACATGAAAATGCACCACAAAACACTCAACCCCCCAAAGAGACAGTAAAAGGAAGGGAATACATAGTATACTTAGGATAATAAATTACTATTAATTCGGCTAGAAAAGGCATGTTATATCGATAGTATGACTTCTCAAACTAAATTATCTCCTTAAAACAATACGGTAGTGAAGCGTGACTTGTATGGTACGGACTTTGTGTAGAAGGGACAATGTGCTGGACTGTCAATAATAATAATCTAGCACAAGAAAAGAGTGGAATTCATAGCCAATTTCAAATTATAAGAAATATTAGCGCCATTAACTCTTCATTTAGATTAACTGCTCTCATTTAAGCGCTAAAATAGAATAAAATTTAGAAAAAAGAATTAATAAAACGAAGGGTGGGTTAATCAGAGAAATTCTGGAGAAGACCCTTAAAATATCATCAAAAAAAATCATCTTTGGCCGTTTGCTTCCTTTGCTCTGGTCTGGGCTTTGCTTTGGTCTGGGCTTTATTTAGTTTTATATTTCTGAGCCCTATTTCTATTCCTTCCCAGGACAATAATATGTCACTAATGAACTCAGTTGGTGTGAGGGTATTACATTTCGCACTTACATTTTCCGGCAAATATTCTGCAAGATAGCAAGATTCTACACAATGCCCCGCAAGCCGCCACGAGGGCGGGGGGGGGGGGGTGCAAGCTAACCAACCGTAGTATGGAAAATCAGATCACCATTGTAAAATCAGGCATGATTTATTGTAAGGCAGAGAGAGTTAATGTTATTTTTCCTCGTACCATTAGAGATCAATATAGATATGACAGCAATGGCGTAGGGGATAATTGGAATTTGCAGTGTATATATTTGTCGATATCCAAGATATTTCTTCCTGCGTGTTGTTTTTTTATTAAATAGGCCCATCTTTTTAACAGTTCTACGGAATGATTTGAGTATACGTATCCTGTTATTGAATATTTTTGCATGTTAGTTCTTTTCTTTTGTATGATAATATTTTTAGAGTGGATGATCAAACGAATATTTTTAATAGAGTTGACAGAATTACGATTGAATGTATACGCCTGGTGACCTAACACCTGAAGAGTATTCAGGATATCGGCCTTCTTTATGTTGTCTGCCATAATTTCACCATTCTGTGACTTTAAAGAATGCGAAGTTAGGCGTTTCTCTTGTATTTTCCTCACCTAAGAATAATTTTATTTTTGTTATCCTCTTAACATTGGCATAATATTTTCCTTCCATGAGCAGGCGAGAATTTTCGCACAAGCAAACTCATTTTTAATCAGTTTTTAGATTTTTTTTTTAATTTTACTACATTTTAAATACAATACATTTCCTTTAGGCCACTCCGGCTTCCCCGTAGTAACATCATAGTTCTTTTTACTGGCTTTTAAGATTGCATGGAACACTTTTCTATCCCATGAAACATTATATTTAATAACATTTTCCCCTGTGTTTTATATCAGATAAGTGAGTTCGTAGCATAAATGAAGAAGTGTTTCATGTTTTAATTTTTCCCATGCACAATAAACGCTTTACATCTCGTACCCTTACACCCCATGCCACAGGCTCTTGCGGCGGCTTGCAGGGATTTGTGCAGATATAGTTATTGATGAAAATATGTTCATCCGGTTACCGTATTGAGAAATCATTATTCGATAAACTTATCTTTTCACAACTGTGATACCTTGGGCTTAAGGTTACGTTAATTCTATGCTCCACTGTATGTATGCAGTGGTTTTTTAAATGAAGTTATTATCTAAACATGGTGCGCCATGTAATGCATATGCCGAGACATTTTTGCGATTTAAAACGGGATAAAACTAATACGAGCACTTATTAAAGCACATGCACTGCGCTTTAATTCTGGACCACCTCAACTAAGTGTTGCGATAATCGAACAATCGTAAGTAATTTGAGAATACTCTACAGGGGCTATATATTACATAACACAAGGAAAAACTTGATGAAAAGTGGATCACTGAATTGGTAATCTTCGTATTTCTTCCAAGTAAACCTCATTATACAACGTAGCCTGAAACCATTGAATTCTTCAAGTGAGTAATAATACAATATAGCAAAATTGAAATTAGCGCAAAAATCCCTAAAAACACATGACTAAAAAAATACCCGCAACATCCTGAACTCTCAAAACTGCTGACATTCACATTTCATGTGACAACATGCAAAATCATTTTCATTTTTTGAAACCTAGGTATGTTGTTCGTTTCTGTATTTATTCCTCTAACTCTTTCATAAATGCTAACCGAGGTGCAGGTATCTTGAATTAATCAATGTTATCCTTGTATGTTAAATTCATCGAGGGAAATTCTTTGAGATTGATGATACACCCTTTGTACGCATTTTCCAGCTACACACTTAGAAAAAGGCGTGGGCACACTGAAGCCAAGTCAACCTGTACACACATCGGCCAACTTCATTACCAAGGTCCATCCTTCCCGTTTCAAGGCGGCACCGAATATTTAACGCCGACTCAACCAAAGGGGTCTCTTCTCCACCCCCTCCCTTTCCTTTACAGCCCATCTCCTTCCACAGCTTTTCTTTTCCCACCATTACACGAGTTTGCAGACGGGGGTGGGGAAGAAAATCGTTGTTCGCCCAATCCTTGCCCCCCCCCCCCAGTAGTCACCTCCGCAAAGTCATTCACTTTGAGAATTCAAAATGCCGAACCCGTGAATCTCATTCAAATTTCATCCAGACCAAACTTCGTGATCTTTCCCGTCTCTGTCTCTCCACCTCTTCCTCTTCTACGCGCGCCCTCCCCTTTTGGTTCTCCTCTATCGATTAAGTCCTCAAATTGTAAATTTCTGGGGGCTCAAACGATTTCCCTTTTCATTCCCGTGTTTATTTCTTTCAACAGCAGTTAGTAATCCGATTAAGGGTTTCCATCAATTCTCCCGTGGCTTTCTAAGGAAAAAAGTCAGCACCGTGCATTAACCCCCTACATTATTTAATTCACGTGTTAACTGATGAATAAAGTTTTGTTCAAAGCTAACAAACAATTAATATCTAATTATTCACTCCACGATCAAGGCTGCAATCTTTGCTACTCCGTTCATTTGCCCACTCTTTCTCTGACTTACACACACTGATTTGAGTTCAATATTATTTTCATAGATAATAAACAAATGAAAGAATTACTATTCGTTGCCAGGCTAACGGTAAATATTTTTCTTCTCATATGCTGGTGTATACTACCCTAAAAATTTACGCAACAACATATATACTCGTCTCAGAAGTTCTCCGCTGTGCAAGTATATAAATGATTTAGGTGAGATCATCGAGCATAAGCCCACTTGGCGGTCTGTTTCATGAAACAAATTTCTCAAATGTATCATTTAATTCAGATTGATAGAAAACTCTCTGATCTTATTCACTGAAAAATAATATTTTCTATAAATCCATATCGTCCAAAAATTAGTACGAAGAGAAGTGTGACAAGCCTCTAGAAGGAATTAAGCTGGGAGTCGCTTTAGAACCGAAGGGAACAAGTAACTCTTAGACCCTAAGCAAGGTTCAGTACAAATGAATTTAACTATGATGCAAAGGTAACATTTTAAGCAATCTGTGCAACTTTATGTCCATATGTGCAAGAATTAGTAAAAATTTCTACGCAATGAAGTATAAGGTCTGCTCCAAAAGTGGTGTAACTTATTTTTTCCCCGATGAACGGACGTGTGGAGGTATCTCTGGTTGGGATCGAGGGAGGGGAGTCTCAGGAAAGGCTGGAGGCCGGGGGCAGACGGCTCCCAGTGTTTGTGGAGTGCGATCATTGTGGTTGCGAAACCTCTATAACATGACCTCGTTAAGCTCCGTCATGAACCGGTTATTGGAACAGCGCTACGCGATCAAATTTGGCGTGAAACTGGGCAAAATCAGAAAAGAGACTCATGAAATGTTCAATGCAGCCTATGGCGATAACAAAATGGATAGTTCGGGTGTTTTCGGGTGGCATAAGTTGTTTCGGAAGGTCAGAGAAGATGGGGAAGACGCCGAACGTCCAGAGCACCCTTCGATCTTATAAGTGACGAAAATATTGCAAAAGTGAATAATTTACAGAGCAATGATCGACAATTAAGTATTTGTATGGTTTCTGATGAACCTTGTATCCCTTAAAGTGATTTGCATTGATTTTTGATTAAAAGCATCGGGCAGGAGTAAGGTGTGGGCGACGTTGGTGCCACGAGTCCTGCCGGACGAACAAAAGGAAACTCGCACGCGGATCTGCCATGTACTCGCAAACTGTGGCAACCCTGCCTCAGCCAACTGACAGCCCTGGCGTTACCCCACCAAGCATCACCCTCTTCCCCCGCCTCAAATCCATGCTGATGGCCGTCACCATGGCTCGGTGGAAGCGTTGCAAGAGGCCTTGACGAGGGAACTTGGCAGCATTCTAGGCGCCGCCTTCCAGAAGACGTACAAGACGTAACAATTTTTAACGAGTCTAGCGGATTTTCTCTGAACTTTATCTAATTCTTTTTGCCAAATTTTCTCCCAAGGGTCCCAAATACTTGCGGCATATTCCAAATGAGGTCTAACTGGAGCAAAATAACACCTCTCTTTAACCTTCCCATTACATTTCCCCACAACGCACATTTCCCCACCACACTTACTTACCTACTTAAGTGATTCATTGTCAAATCCCTTCACGCATGATCGCATTAGAATGCCATTAAATAATTGTAGTGACCTTAACAGAATTGCTTGTTATGTTTTGCCTGTTTCTAAGTTTCCATTTCTATTTCTCGTCTCTGTCTGTGAGGAGGACCCTCCCGCTACCCGCAGTATTCATCTACATCTACATAGTAAGCCGCCGGAAGGGCATGTGGCGGGAGGCGTTAGGTCACCACCCGTAAAAGGGAACAAAATCACATTCAAAATCTCACGCAAATCCATATCCACAGTGGAGTATGCATTCATGCTAAAATGCTTTCATTTTACACGCCTTCAAATACATATACTATTATCTAACAAATAATTGCAACTTGGGATGCAGCAAGAAATTAATCCAAAAACTCGCAAGCTAGAATTTGAAAAGCAAGATGGGGAAATTACGCTACCACATGAACATGTAACATACAATGGTTTTATCTCCAAGGACATTGGTAGGAAATGTGCCCCAACGCTTGAGATAGCGGGAGGGTCCCCCCACGGATAGACGAGAGACGGAGGAGGAAACTTAAGAACAGGAAAGGCAGAACAATAAATACTATAATGGTCACTAAATTATTTAATGGCATTCTAATGCGGTCATACGGAAAGGAAGACTTTTTACAGCAAAACAAACGAGGCAAGTGAAAGTGTATGCAATTGAGTAGGGCTAATTATTCCCTAGACGCCGAAGGTGGCTAGTGATATATTTGCTATGTATAAGCCTGCAGTTGCTATTCCGTGTTGTCCGTGGGATGAAGGAGCCCTTGACTCTGTTAGTTCTGGCATCTTTTTCCTGAATTTTATATACATGGTCAAGCGACCAATTTATGTTGGTGTGCGAATAATTTGCAAGACCTTGGTGCTGAAACGTGTATCTGAATGTATTTAGCAATTTCAACCTTGCATTGAATCGTCTCTGTACAGCCTGTTTGAAGCAAGTTGGGTACGGATGACTTCATAAAATTGTATTTTAAATATATTTCTTCTAATGATTCCCACCCCAACTCCAGAGACATTTCAGTAACGCTGTTCGTTTTATCGTAAGAATTTTTAACAAAACGGGCTGCCCGGCGTTGAGCCTTATGAATTTCCCGAATAAGACCTTTTCCACCTGGATTCCATGCGCTACATGCATATTCTGAATGAGGCCTTACAAGAGCGTGGTAACAACGTTCCGTGACTTTCGAGTCACTTTTGCCGACAATGTGTTTCATAAATTCCAATTTTTTACATGCTTGCCCCCAGACTTTACGTATGTGAGTCCCCTAAGTTAAGTCTTTAGTGAATGTAACAC
Organism: Hetaerina americana; assembly: GCF_022747635.1. NCBI lineage: Eukaryota > Metazoa > Arthropoda > Insecta > Odonata > Calopterygidae > Hetaerina > Hetaerina americana. The sequence goes on from NW_027286744.1 coordinate 12,220, forward strand.
CTAGATATTTTACCGTATAAACTACTTCTAGGTCAACCCCCGCTAATTTGTAAACAAATCTCGTTGAAAGAAATTTACCACAAAACATTTATTAAGGTTTAATGACAATCCCCATTTTGAACACCATTTAGTAATGCAAGCAGATCCTGTGCTAGAGTTAAACCATCCCCATCCGCAGATGCCCCCCGATAAATTACCGTGTCATTCGTGAGCATTATAGCATTAATTTTCACCCTTTAAATCGTCGAGAGAAATCAAGAAAATCAACTACCCGATTACGCTTCCCTGAGGTACCCCTGAGGTGACACGTACGACGTCGGAACTAGCGCCGTTAAGGACTACCCTCTGTTCCCGCTCTGAAAGTGTCTTCAACCCAATTTACTGCGCCCATGTTTATACCTGAAACCTTTAATTTATGAATAAGTTTAACATGTGAAATCTTATCATATGCCTTTTGAAAATCTAAAAATATCTCATCCACTTGCCTACCACTTCCACCCGATAAAAGTAACTCATGTGTGAATAATCCTAATTGGGTCTGTTAGGAGGGAGTTTTCCGGAATCCGTGTTGATTGTCACTTGGTTTAATGAGTGTCTCTCTGCTAATAGTGTACACCCTTGAATGAAATTGCCTAAAACCTTCGCTTTTTGGGTTCAGTCCCTATGTATATTTCCATAGTTACTATTGAGGGACTCTATGGTTTTACGTTTTTCCTGCAATTGCCTAACATACGACTAGAATGCCTTAGGAGAACTGAGATACGAGGTATGAAACGTCTATTACCGAATGAAGCTCTCTTTTTATCTGTAACGACTCAAAGGGAAATTCACGTAGGTAAGCTCTCACAATCCGCTTAAGACGCTAATTACTATATTCTAACGGAGGGTACCGTTCTGACTATGAAAGTTTTAGAAACTCTGCACGTGGAAAATGTCTAGGGAATCAATAGGCTTAACGTAAGACAACTCAGAACGTTGAAATAATAAGCCTAGAATGGCTTTTACAGACTCCATTCAAATCATCTTACTCATAAAAAAATATGACTTAATATGAACTATTGTCAGTCATGTATTTCTCCTGAGACATGGAAACGTGGAAAAGTTAACCCGAAGCTATGTTTATCAAGCTTCTTTATGTCGTGCTCCCCATCTGAGTGAGCTACAAATACGAGAATGTAAGAAAATTTTTCGCATTTGTGACATAAGTAGATATTTCATTGTCTGAATCTTAGCGATTCCTTGTAATCCGCCGAAGGACTCGATTTAATACTAGCAATAACTAATAGACAGGTAGACGATTAGAAAAGCCCGTCCATTACACTCTGAGTTCAAACTCTAACAGCGCGCAAGTGTATACCATGCTCAGCGGTGTAGGGTTTTCCTTTGGTCACTGTTCGTGAAGAGAAAAGGACAAGCACACTCAAGAGGGAAGTATAACAGAGAAAGTAGTCATACAATGTCAGAAGGAGTACGTGCAATATGTTCAGCAGCACGCATTGCCAGAAGAAGGTAATTACTCGCATTGGTCAACCACCCACTCAACGGGTGGTTGACCAATGTGAGTTGGCCGTGCTATTCGCACGGATACAGATAAAAGAAAAAAGGATGGAAACACACTTTTTAAGGATAAACACAAGGATACTGGGAAAGGGGGAAGTTTTCCGATTCCAAAGATCCACAGACGCACAAGTACACGTAAAAAACAAACGCGCGCGGACAATCCAACATACAGGGTCGCACCCAAAAGTGGTAGGACTGATTTTCTCTGGCGCAAACGGAACGGTGGAAGGGGGTCTGCCTGGCAGGCTAAGGTGGAGGGTGCTCTTAGCAACAGACCGACACCAACCTTAGTTGCCTGCGGGCTGTCGTTGAGTGAGGACACCGTTTTTAATGAAGCAAGTTTTTTGTCCGCGTCGAAAAACAAAATGAATCTGAATTTAGAGCAACGTTATTCCGTGAAGTTTTGTGCCAAACTCGGGAAGACGCCAACTGAGACCCTCGATATGATCAAGCAGGCTTATGGGGACACTGCCTTAAGCCGTTCCACAGTATTTGAGTGGCACAAGTTATTTAAAGAGGGTAGGGAGCTCGTTGAAGACGACCATCGCTCCGGGCGGCCGTCGACGGCAAGAACCGACACGAATGTGGACAGAGTGAGGACACTGCTGAACACAGACCGACGCTTAATAAGTGAAGAAATTGCAGACCAGTTGGGTCTGTCTGAATCCAACGTCCAAACCATTATTTCACAGAATTTGGCCATGCGCAAAGTGTGCGCCAAGATGGTGCCGAAAATTGTGAGTATCGACCGACAGCTCCTGGCCAAAAACGGCGTTGCCACGTTGCCGCACCCGCCCTATTCTCCCGATCTGGCACCACCGGACTTCTTCTTCTTCCCCCTGATGAAAAGACAGCTCAGGGGACGACGTTTTGACTCGATAAACGCCGTTCAAGAGGCTTCGACGAGGGTCATCAACGGCATCCCCAAAAAAAAATTTCCAGCGGGCGTACGGGGAATGGGAGCAACGTTATACTAAGTGTATAGCAGCTCAAGGAGCATACTTTGAAGATTATTAAGTCGATGTAAGTATATCGTCAATAAAATTCTTGTAAAAAAATCAGTCCTACCACTTTTGGGTGCGACCCTGTACTATTTCAAAATTCTACCTTTTAACATCAGATATTTGAGCATTTGAAAATAAAAACATCATCAGTATTTCAATCCTAGGATTGGTTTACTGCAGCCCTCCATTCAACTTTATTCAATGTACACTGCCTCAATCCTTGATACCTTCTCTGTTTTTCGTCCTTCTTAATTTATCCCATTTACATGTCTCTTGGTCTTCATAGAATCTTCCCTTCTATTTTTCATTTCATTTTATTCCTAATCAATGCATTGTGCCTCAATGTGTGTCCAATCCATTTATTTCTTCTTTGCCGCAGAGTTCTCCATATGATGCTATCCTCTTCTACTATTCCTTATACGAGGGCCATCCGGAAAGTAGTACCCATTCGTGAAATAAAGACACAAAAGTAAATATTAACAAACATAAAAAATTTTATTTGAAAGAGGATACTTTAAACTACTTCTCAACATAATCTCCAAGCAAATTAAGGCATTTGTCATAACGTGTGACAAGTTTCTGTATTCCTGCTGCATAGTCCTTCGCCGCCAGCTCATTGAGATACGCGAGGGGCCCATCTTGCACAAATTTTTGCATAATGCAGATGGTGTTTAACAATTTCATGAACAATTGTTCGAGAAACATTGGGAAAATGCTCACAGATGTCATCAATTGTGACGCGCCGATCGTTCCTCACGAATTCGTCAACTGAGCTCACCAGTTGGTCTGTAATGACAGACGGTCTCTCCGAACGCTCATCGTCGTGTGTGTTCCCCCTCCCCATGTTGAAGTTGCGACACCACCGCCGAACAGACGACTCGTCCATTACATTGTCTCCATACACCTCCTTTAATTGGCGATGAATATCACATGGGCGAACGTTTCTTGCATTGAGGAATTTACAACTGGCGGCGTTCTCAATTTTTTTAAACATTGTAAACAATCACAGAAACAACACAGGCAATGCTAGCGTCACGCAACTTGGCTCAGAGAAGGCAGACAAGCCACTGAAGCTATCTGACCTCGTCCAGCGGCTACTCGCGTCGTCAGCACTTCATGCGGCACGAACGGGTACTACTTTCCGGATGACCCTCGTACATTAAGGCGCTTTGCATTACTATCTTCGTTTCCCTACGACGTGTTAAGTATTTTTTCGTGAACTTTCAGGAGTATTTCCTTTAATATTATTATTGATCTAAGATATTCTCGTAAAACTATTTAGCCTATTAAAATATAATATTTCCTAAGGAAATTCTTCACTCAATCATCTCGGCCTGGAAGTAAGCACACTCAATATGAGTTAGCTACCGTTAATCCATACGCAGATACGCTAGACAGTCATTAATGAATGGACGAGAGCAGTTATGCAGTCTCCCTTGAGCGCACACACTGTGCTCTCAAAACTTTGGTGAACAAACGCGGTTTCATTTGCCTTCATTAATGAGACTAAAATGCCCATTCGTAACAGCACAACTGAACATTTTTATTGCATCTTCGTCAGCCTTAGCGCTCAGTCAAAAACTGGAGACACTTGAACACGTGCCTAGACCTCTCGTTTCCCACCATTAGCTTGCCAGCCGCATTATGGTCAATCCCTTCATAATATATTACCATCATCTGTTTTGCATTGTTATCAGTGTGGAAAATTTTATTTCACCCCTATTATGGCGAAGCAAAAGTCAAATTTACGTTAAGAAACACGCAATACTTAATAAACTGGGGAAGTATGCACTTGCGGTGGGTAATTCCACGCACAACGAAATTTTTTCATGAATTTTATAAAACCGTATGGCTTTATGATATTCTCTCCTGGATCGTAATGCATACTTAATGTTTACTATTGCTTACATCATAAAACCAAATAGGGAAGGCGAACCAGTAGGAAAATTTAGTTAGAAGTTCACCAAAATTAATCTTCTAAGTGATGGATTTTTCAAGGAGGCAAGAAATGGCTATATGGTATGTTTGAGTTAGGTTGGAAGCCCCTCGGGTCACCAAGGAAGTTATTTAGAATTCGTCTGTTGTCTAACACGCACAGATCACTCGATTTTACCTGTGACACCATGTAAATAATTACGATCTCTAATTATTCTAATTATGTTGGAACTGTAGTCTACCAGGAAAAAATAGAGAGAGATTTGTACATGTACTTAATTTCTTTAAAAGTAATCCTAAGAGAGCACTATAAGAGAGCCTCTACATTGGACTTTTAATATGTATGCTGTTCAACGTAACTGCGGAGAAAATGATTAAAGGTGCATGGGAAGAAGTGCTGGTAGGAAAAACGTTCGGTGGGGATTTCATAAAATTAATTAGGTTTGCTGATGACCAAGCTTTAGTATGTCAAGTAAGTCAAGGAGTTGAAACCATTTCTGAAGAAATTAGAAATTTAGTGCGATATATATATATATATGGGATGAGAATCAATGTAAATAAAACAAAGGTGTTGCAATTTTTCAGAAAGATGAAAGTTAAGCTTATTATTTAAATAGGAGTACAAAACTAGAGCGGTTGGAAGAGTTTACGTATCTTGGAATTGCTTTGGACTAAATTGATGAAAGTAGTACACCTACATAGTACCCCGCAAGCCGCCACAAGGGCGTGTGGCAGGGGGTGTTAGGTCACCACCCGTAAAAGAGGATAAAACCACATGCCAAACCAAATCATATTACATATATACAAATATTAGATTTTTCATGCACTTGACATGCCTCCATCACACGAAAGAAAGGACTTACATGCAACAACTTTTAATAACATAATATGCAAATACAAATCCTTCTGTAAAACTCTTGAATAGATAAGTCTATTAAATAAAAAGAATGCAATGCAAAAAGAAACATACATCATATCTACAAATATGTACACTAACATTTCTAGTTATCTCCTTTGCGATTGCTGTGATGTCTATTATGATATTTGATTATTCAAGGAAAAACGATATTTTAAATTTATCCGTTCTACAATAAATCTGATCATCTGATCTACCATAGCAAGTGGTGGCCTGTAATATGTCCTTTACATTCTCAAATAAGTAACCTGCTTCAAACTCACACATTAAATTTAAACTTCATTTAAAGCTCTTGTCAACTAGTTACTCCCATTCTTATTCTTTCATTAGTATCGTGACACCGATACCCAGTTCATAAAAAATTTTCACAAACCTAGGTGCTCTTCCTTGCACTCGATCTATTTACGAAATTAAGCCTTCTTCATGAGTATCTAATGAAATTCGAGCATACGCATTCAAGGTGGGGCCTAAATAACGTGAAATAACAGAGCTCCTTAACCCTTTCATTCCAATTCCCAAGTATTCTTCTTATGAATTCTAACTTTTTTATTAGATATTCCGCAAATTTCAAGAATGTGTTTTTCCCAGGGCATATTCATAGTTGTCGTTACACCCAAGTATTTTACCGAATCCACCCGTGTAATGCTGGTTCCCTGTATAGTGTAAGTCTTAGGGTGAACATAATTTCCTCAAAAAACTATTCGAAACGCATTTCTTCAAATTTAATTCTAGCTCCCATTTATCGCACCACTTTTGAATTGTATTTGAGTCGTTAGCTATTGATTTTTTTAAATATTTCAAAGAGAGGGTTCAGTGCTAACTACGGTCGATCAAGTTAAATCTTTGGGGGTGGTTTTAACACGACGCCTCTCATGTGGAGCATGTATCATGACAATATACGGATCCGTTTTGAAGGAATTCGGCTTCATTAAACGGGTGGTGGGGAAATATACATCTACATCTACTCAACACCCCGCAAGCCGCCGCAAGGGCGTGTGGCGGGGGGTGCTAGGACACCACCCATAATTTAGAAAAGAAAAATAATAAAAAAAAAATCGCATGCAATAACGACAAAATCATATATAAAAAAAAACATGGCATACATTCATGCATGAACACTTACACCCCACACACATGCAAACACTCAAACTACCAACTTACATACACATGCACCTGAAAGTATACCTAACATCTCTATAGTGTTTAATTTTGTTCCGACTTGTAAATTCAAAGTTTTTAATATTTCTAAAGTGACTTCGGTTTCTTGCTATTATGATTACTGATTGTTCGGGGAAAGAATGAGTATTTGTACCTATCTGTCTTGGAATCTATCTCCCTTAGTTTATCTTTGTGGTCTGATCTACCTAAGTAGTGTGGGGCCATTATAATTCCTTCAGTGTCATATTTAAACTCGTTTGTTCTGAACCTTTCTAAAAGTCTAAGCCTCGCTTGTTCTCTCCGCACTTCAAGTGGTTCCCAGCCTAAATCCCCTAAGAGACCTGTCACACTTGTGTTTTTATCATAACAATTTTTAACAAATCTAGCGGATTTTCTCTGGACTTTATCTAATTCTTTTTGCCAAATTTTCTCCCACGGATCCCAAATACTTGCGGCATATTCCAAATGAGGTCTAACTAGAGCAAAATAACACCTCTCTTTAACTTTTTCATTACATTTCCCCACCACCCGTTTTATGAAGCCAAGTTTCTTTAAAGCTGATCCGCATATTGTCCTGATATGTGCTCCCCATGAAAGGCGTGGTGTTAGAACAACCCCCAAATATTTAACTTGATTTGCCGTAGTCAATACTGAACCCTCTATTTTGTAGTTTATATCCTGTTCCTCGCTTCCTTTATTCCAAAATTTCAAAACTGCACATTTATCTATATTAAGTGTTAATCCCCATTTATTGCACCATCCCGAGATATTGTCTAAGTCTCTAGAGAGTAGCTCGCGATCTAGTTGGCTCCTTATTTCCCTGTATATCACCGTGTCGTCAGCAAATAACCTTAGATTGCTACTAACGTGTGTGCTTAAGTCATTTATGTATATTAAGAACAGAAGAGGCCCTAATACACTTCCCTGGGGGACGCCCGAAGTAACATCTCTCTCCGTTGAGCACAACCCATCTATGACTACTATTTGTTTGCGGTTTGACAAGAAGTCCCTAATCCAATTAATTATTTTCTCATTGATCCCATAGTATTTAAGTTTGTGTAACAATTTATTGTGTGGGACTTTGTCGAAGGCTTTTTTGAAATCCAGGAATACTGCATCGACTTGGGTGTTGTTTTCTCCCGATCTAAGTATATCGTGAATGAAGAGACCAAGTTGTGTTTCGCAAGATCTGCTTTTCCTAAATCCGTGCTGGTTGTGGATTAGTATTTTCCTACTATCAAGAAATTTCATAATGTTAGTGACAATAACGTGTTCCAATATTTTACAAGAGATCGATGTTAAAGAAATGGGTCGGTAATTGGTTGGTTTATCCCTATCGCCGCCTTTATAGATGGGAGTTATATGGGCTAGCTTCCAGTCGCGAGGCACTGAGCCTTCTTCTATCGATTTTAGAAAAACAATATGTAAAAATGGGGCAATGTCGTCAGCTAATTCCTTTAATATTCTAGCAGGTATTTCTTCCGGACCAGGTGCCTTGTGTGCTTTGATACTACGGAGCAGATGTACTATTCCCTGCTTGGTCAGTGTAAGATCGCTCATGTGTTCCCCGGGTGGGTGTGGAGGATCGTTTGGTGCGTTTGTGTTTTTGTTGTAGACGCTCTGGAAAAAATGGTTTAAAATATTTGCCTTTTTCACGCTATCTGTAATGATTTCTCCATTTTCCGTCTTCAAAGAGTGAACAGTGGGACATTTACCCTGTATTTCCCTAACATAGGACCAGAATGACTTTGGATTTTCCTCAAGATATTCGCTTAGCATTTTAGATTTAAAAGAGTGTAGTGCTGTGCGCATAATACTTTTCGTCTTACTACGACATTCTTTTAGTAGCTGTTTGGTTGTATTCACAAAACTTATATCGTCACTTTTTAAACTCTTTTTGAAATTTGACTGTAGCTTTCTTTGCCTTCTTAATGCCGATCTGACTTCCCCGTTGTACCATCTAGGTTCCTTACTGTCGCATTTGAGTTTGGACGGGATGTACGTCTTTATTCCTTCGCGTAAAATATTTAAGAAATAATTCCAAGTGTTCTCTGTATTTGTTGTCAGTGTTTTTGTCTTGTATTCCGGTAATTTTATCTTTAAATATTCTCTTAGTCCGTTAAAATTTGCCTTGTTGTATAGGTATATTTTACGCTTTTCTTTGTTTATTTTGACGAACTTAGTTTTTAACTCCACAAGAATAGCCTTATGGTCACTGATTCCGTCTATTATTTCAATGTTAGTAATGATTTCGGGCATAGAAGTCGCAAAGATGTCTAGTATGCTTTGGCCCCGTGTTGGTGATTTAACTATTTGTTCTAAGGAGTGTTTTGTGAATATATGAAGGAGTTCTTGGCATGAATCTCTGTTTTTGGCAGATTTTCCCACGCAGTAGTTTTCCCAGTCAATTGACGGTAGATTTGTGTCACCAGCGATTATAGTAATACTGTTGCTTTGTCTGCTGCTGATAGTGGATATTTGTTCGTCGAGCTTGTGTAGGACATCTGTGTTAGAATCTGGGGGTCTATAAAATGAACACACGTATAGGCTTCTGCCGTTGTAGTCCTTAATGTTGCACCAAACGCTTTCTATGTCATCTACGTCGCATTCATATCGTTGGCTACTAAGATGTGACTTTACTGCAATGAATACTCCCCCACCCAACCTATTTGGTCTGTCCCTTCTGTAAATTGTGAAGCCGTTTGGAAAAACCTCATTGTTTGCTATATCTCCCGTGAGCCAACTTTCTGTTCCAACTACTATGTCTGCGTTTGTACTGACAAAAATATGTTCAATATCCGATATTTTGTTTCTAATGCTACGGCAATTTAATGTTATAATTTTAATATGGCTAATAACTTCTTGTTTTTCGGTTTTATGTACGCTAACAAAACTGTTTTGAGACGATTCGTGGTGAACAGAGACAAAAGAATTACATTCACTTGCATTGCTATCTGTTATGTATGTAGAGGCACCAATTTTATTAAATTTACGTGGGTTATATGTTGTTTTAACGCAAGTGCTTGTTTGTTCAATATTTTTGGGGATTTGAGAGGCATTACCTGAACTGAATTGACAAAAAGCGCTGGATTCTACTTTATTTTTCCCAATATATGACCTACGCTCTTGCCTACCAGCTATGCTAAACCCTCGACACGTGTTCGTGTAACCTACGCGCTACCAACTGCGATGCCTCGGCAGTATAATGGACCCCGGAGCGATTAAGGGGTACCCGACACGATGAGAGGACGGGCCTCAGATCAACGAAGTCCGCTCCGATTCCCCGGCAAAATCCCAGCAATCTCTCATTTAAACCCTCAATGCGGCTCCAAACGAGCCTTCCGCGGTCTGAACGCGGCACAATACTACATATACTTAATTTAATTGGGACCTTAAACTCTGCCTCGACTCGTTTCACCTCCGAGTGCATCTCCTTAAAGGAGCGCAGGATCTCTTCAGATCCACGTTCCGAGGCGTCGTTTGTCCCGACATGAGCCACAATGCGTAGCTTGGAGCAGCCCGTATTACTGACGGCCGCCTTCACCGCCAGCGTCGCCTGGGGTACCCCGCCGCCCGGTATACACCAGGACGACAAGAATCCAACACCTCCCTCCTGTTGGACTCTGCGGCGCAGCGGGTTCATTATACGCCGGACATTTGAACTACCTAATATAACGGTTCCCTCCCTCCCCGACCGCTGATGCCTTACCCTAGGCAGTGCCCTCGGAGTAGGGATAGGGGCTGCAGGTACGGTGGTGCTGTCATCCGACAGCACCTGGTACCTGTTGGAGACGGGGATGGTATCTGCCTCCGCAGAGTCCAATCCTCGCCGCAGCGTTACCTTCCCCTTGCCCCGAGAGACGACCCTCCAATCGTCCGACCTACGGACGTGAGACACTCCCTCGTTGAGAGATGGGACACGGGGTAGGTCTCTAATCGCCCAGCCACGTGTTGCATTCGGACGAATCCGTGCACCCCTATGGGCGTGGCGGGTTTTCGAATTCCCACCCTGAGCACCATCTCTCCCGAGGGGAGCCCTCCGGCCGGCGATCTCCGATCGAAGCTCCCGCACCATTCTCTCCAGCATGACGATACGGGCCCTTAAAGCCGCGCATTCGCCAGTGCCTTCGAGCATAGCAACAGGGGACCTGGATGAAGCCATCCTAATTTAATTACCAAGTTCCCAACAAAAGCTAACCTGTATACACTATGCTAAAATTTCTAGAAGGGGTTAGCTAACTTTAGCTCAAACAATAAGTTACGATTTGGAATTGAATATGAAGCCTAAGTGGAAAAAACGATGCTTGAGTAAGGTCTGGTTTTCAGAGGACCAAAAGAAAGAAAAAGGAAAGCACTCACAGGTCACCAATCAGAGTCGAAGGACAAAAACCACCACAATCCACTAAATAAATTACTACTACCACACACAGGTTAACAAACCACACACAAAACGAAAACTATATAAACGAAGCAACGTATACGTTGACACTACACTGCACTTCACTAAAACCAAAAGCACCAAGAATCGAGGTGGCAGGCAGGTAGTCTCTGGTGGGTCAAACCGGTTACCAGGAGCGCTCAGTAGGCAGGTCCGCTCAGGTTGAGGGCTAGAGAGAGAATGAAGTGAGAAAGTAAAAGAAATATAGTGAGAAAGATAGAAATATAGTGAGAAAGTAAAAGATAGAGGTGTTATTTTGTTTTAGTTAGACCTCATTTGGAATATTCCGAAAGTACTTGGGATTCAAAGGAAAACATTTGGCAAAAAGATTTCAATAAGTCCTGAGAAAAACCGCCAGGTTTGTGAAAAATTGTTATAGTAAGAAGTAAAGTATGACATGCCTTTTAAGGGCTGGGAGGCAATTGAGGCTGGGAGGCAATTAGGCTGGGAGCTAATTGAGATGCGAAGAGAACCGACCCGATTGAGACTTAAGTGCTTGTGTGTGTTGGTTGATAGTATATGTATCTACAAGTGTGTAAGTTGTAAAGGATTTTGCTTGAATACATACGATTTTATGCCTTGGCACAGATTTGCATGAATTTTCGGGTTTAGAGTTTTGTTTATATTCTTCATTACGGGTAGGGACCTAGAACCCCACGCCACACGCCCTTCCTACGGCTGGCAGGGTACTATGCAGATCTAGATGAAGATATTTATCTCATAATACACTTTTTCCTTAACATCTCAATGGTAGTTTTCGCGGTATTGTGTATATGACATGAATTGTAAATATTATAATAATATACGCATCCCAGAAAAGGAAATTATTATTTTTGCCCCGCATCTCCCAATACCCATTCAATTCTGATGGCTATACAAATTAATACATTCAGATATTAATTAAAAGAGGACGCTTCACGTGGGTATATTAATATTAGATCCTAACAGCGACAATATAAATTTAAAAAATTCTGAATTTTCAATTATCTTCTTAGATTTACCATTCAAACACTGACCGTTGATTATGAGACAGTAAAGTGTATTATATTAATGCTTACTGGGTCCCAGGACCAACTGAAATATTAGGAATTCAAACACTGTATAAGTTATGGAGAGACGGTTTTCAGGAAAAAGGTTGAATTTCATGATGATAACATATTGTCTCACTTAAAACCACAAAATAGACGATTAGGCAGTATTTTAAGGAAATTATCCAAAATGTTTCAAAGAAAAAAATTAAAATCAACTAGTTTGATATGGACATGAACCATTCCTGACTCAATGGCAATAAGTCATTTCTGACTCTATGGCAACGAGTATTGTCCTCATAGCGTAATCCTTTTGGTGGAACACGGCCGTGATGCGTTCGACGAATTCATATCCCAGAAGACATCGCTAGAAAGACAGCATCACGCTGCGGACGGCGAATTTAATGGATGTCGGCGCAATGAGCACGGATCAATTCATATTCCGTTCTGCGGAATTCGGAATGCGTTTTGCTCGGGGAAATGCAGACGAGCGATTTGACGGAAGAAAACCTCCTTTTTCCATCTTTCCGTTTCCGGACAATTTTTTGTTTTTGGCCTTCCTTCTTGGCTTGCCCTAACTTAAAAAAAAAGACCCCCAGCTCCCCTCTCTCTTTTTTATTGCACAAACAGAAACGCTTTCCCGAACACGCCCCGCGCCTTCACAATCACGTATCCGCCCCACCAGGTCTTACCCTCACCCCATCCGCACGTCAAGACATCTGGCCCCCACCATCCCCGAACCCTTAGTTACGGCAGACGATGCGAGTTTGTTTAGCGGGCTTCGACGACGGGAGAGAGGGAGGGAGGGTTTGGCAGTGGTGTGGAGGGAATAATGTGGTGCTACGGGGGGGGGGGTTGGAAGTTGGGAAAAATAAAAGGGCTCTGGTGAGACCCCTCCCGCCCTCCGCAATCTGCGGGGGGTTGGGCTAAGGGGATCGCGGAAGAGGGTTGTGGGGGGGGGGGGGAATGGAGGGCGAAAAAGGAAGGTGTAGTTATAAGTCGAATAGCGCGAGCTAGGAATGGAGAACACCTGAGAAAAGTCGAATGGAAAGGGGTGAGCACGCCGGGGGGTTTACCTTTCAGAAAGCCTGAAGTTGGCTGCTATCGGGAGCGAAGAGGGATGGGTTGTTGGAGGGGTGGGAAGTGTTCGGAGGGCGAGTTTTGCTCCTTAACACGACCGGAATACATTCTCTTGGGAGAAGAGAAAAAAATAAGATGGTTTTAATAGCGGAGGGTTTGAGAAGTGGCGAGAATTTAAGGGATTGAGGGAAAGGAGCGCACTAGTGTTTCCCGATGGGATACGTCATTTCTACATCTACATAATACCCCGCAAGTCGCCGCAAGGATGTGTGGCGAGGTGTGTTAGGTCAGCACCCGTAAAAGAGAAAGGTTTCGGAGACAAAAAGAGAAAGGCGAGAACAAGGATGGGAAATTTGGGATGAAAATAGTTTTTTTTAATGTCAACGAAGCATTAAGGATAACTGATGAAGGAAGGCAGAGTAGTTTTCTTCTTAAGCATCGTCCCTTGTGTTGAAGCTTCTACGATTACAATTGCAAAAACACATTGCTCAGAGAATTTTTCAACTTGGGGTGTGCAGATATAATGGTCATCAAATGAATGCAATTCGGTCTTTCCTCCAGCTTCATTGCATTGTAGCTGAGATTTACATCTTTTTCCTCTCTCAGAATGGTTGTACCAACACACGTATAAAAAACGCATACACACGTATACACATGTATAAAAAAACGTAAAATAATTGCAATATTTTCAATGTTGCACTAATGGCTGACTATTATTAAACCTTACTTTATCAAAGCCATACTTTAGTCTCGAATAGACCTCATAGACTAAGCAATACGAAATTCATATATTTCACGATTTTATTTTTTTTTCGATAACTTTTTTTCTATAGAAAAAAACAAAAAATACGACGAACACTGATTTAAACAGGTAATACTGGTTGATTACACGCATTTGTTAAGACTGCGTGACTGCTTCATTCCTTATATATCCTCCCACTAGGCAACCACACTGCGTTTGATATTTTGACAGTATAAGCATTGATAAAAAAGTATTCAGATACTGTCTCAGGTATTACTTGATAGAAGTATTTCATACCAGGCTTAAATGAATGTGAATTAGCTTTGCAGATTAAAAGAGTACTCCTTTCGAAAAAAAATGAAAGGTATCTACTTGGAATTCCTTTCGATTAACATATGGCTCACGCGGCAGTAGCCCAAAGCCAATCGAAATAAGAAATCTAACAGCACCAGCGTTTCTGGATCTTGCAGATCACTTAATCCAGGCAGAAGGCATACTAGAAGACAGGGAACTAATATTCCACTCGGTGTGTTGCTCAGTGAGGCGTCTGCTGGGTATCTCACTCCTCGGGGATTTAAATGATGGTGCCACGTTAATAATATATGGAGGAAGGCAAGAAAAACTCTGTTAATATGACTGGAGCAGGTATTTATGCAATACAATTCTTTAGGAGTTTTTATTTTGAATAATAATTCTTGTATTATTTTCACGAAAGAACGGTATATCATAAAAAACTGTAATTAGATTGAACTTTGCGAAATTTAAATAAATAGTGACCGAGTTCCGAAAAATTGGATACATTTGCGGCGATTTGATTTTTCCTAACTTTTGAAGTAAAATAAATTAAAAGATTTCAACAAAATATTTATTTTAATTGAGCTCGCATGAATTTTTAAATTTTCTGTTTCACACTTTAAGCCAGGGATATTATTAGTCAACATATCAATCCACTATTTTGTAGCACGTTTCGTCATCTTGTGTAAAATTTACTCAAATCTTTAAAATCACGATATATCGACATCTAATGCCATATATATTTGGTAAAAATTTTCAATATTTTGGCCTCATTGAAACCAAAATGCACCATATGCAAATATGGATTGTTGAATAAAGCAGGCACAGGTGGGGAACCATGAATGCCAATTTTTAAGAGAAATGTTAATATTCGCGTCAGATATCTAATATTAACATAACTTTGATAAAACGGACTCAGCATCAAAAAACATCAAATTTCTAAAAATTAACCATCATTTAAACCTTTTGATGAAGTAACCTCCTTCTAAGATCCGTTAGAATGACCACGTAGACGGTCTTTCACTAAAATATGGGAAACTAAGATTTCGTGAGCCATAGCTGTTAAACAAATTTTACATAAATTATTAAAAATTAAGTAGCCAAAATCATGTTAAAATAAGCATTTGGAAAGATATATAAAATTTTGCTATTAAATTTGTAAGCCATTGGTGCTATATTAAATGGGATTCGAGGGATTGAACCAGATATCCAGATCCAGATATCCAGATAACCAGATCGGCCGGCCCCGGTGGCGGCGGGGTAACGTCCTCGTCTGCCATTCCAAGGGTCGCGGGTTCGATTCCCGCCTGGGTGAGTTTCCCTCCATCTAGGGCTTGGGTGTTTGTATATGTGACATTGTTATCGTTGTTAATAGTTCAATGTAAAGGCCTAAATGTGCTGTTTTCGGACTTATACTGAATAAAATTTAAAAAAATAAAATAAAAAAATATGGCCACTCAATCACTTGGGCAGAAGGAAGAAGTTACTTACAAGGAAAGCGTTCCATTAACGAATCATGGGCACCCAGCGAAATATCAAATAATGCTCGAGGCACATAATGGAATGTTAATTAAAATGTCGCCAGTAGTAGTGAAAGGAAAAATTTCAGTTCGAAGAGATATTTCCCATTTTCACTAGCATTCACCAACCAGAAAAATTGTTAACTAAAACTGTGAGGCTCTGGTTTTATCAAAACCAAAGTCATTCTAAATAAATATTATTAATATTTCACAAATACATTCGTCAAATATACTTAAGATACTTCAATTATACAATTATCCTGACTGGAAGCATAACGAACATTTTTTCCTCTCTCAAATTCTCAGCGTACCGATGAATACAAATTTTGTTCCAAAATTGGTAGGACTGAGTCGATTTAAAAAAAAACGTTTCCGAAATTGTTCGGAAGATTGGGAATACAAGCAATATTGCATTTCCATAGATAATTTGTAGAACAAATCGAGCACCATCTCTCCTGAGGGGAGCCCTACCGCCGTCGATCTTTGAGCGAATCCCCCGCACCATTCTCTCTAGCATGATAACACGAGCCCTTAGGGCCGCGCTATCACCGTTGCCTTTGAGAATGGCAACAGGGGGTCTAGATGAAGCCATGTTAATTTAGAAACGGGTTCTTGACCAAAGCTAACCTGAATACACTATGCTAAACTTTCTATGCTAATCTTTCTAAATTTAGCTCATGCAAATATGTTACACTTTGGAATAGAATCTAAAACCTAAGCGATAAAAAAAAACTTAAGGTCTGATATTCGGAGAAAAAAAACATAGCATTTACTACAAATCAATTAGAGTCGCTGGAAAAACACCACCACAATCCACTAAGATAAACTGTTACCACCGCACACAAAATATAACTTGCCACAAACAACAAAAACTATTTTAACGAAACAATATATACGTAAGACTACACTACACTTCACCAAAACCAAAAGCACTAAGTAGCAGGCAGGCAGGCTAGTATGCTCATTTGGGTCAAACCGGTTCTCAGGAGCGATCTGAAAACACCTCCGCTCAGGTTGAGGGTCAGAGAGAGAGAGTGTGGAAACTCAAGCAATATTTCATTTCCATCGATGACTCATGTAACGCATTTCACATTGTAAATCACTTCTCAGTCATGAGCCAATTCCACACCCAACATATTTTATGCATTTGATTAATCTCCACATCCAGTTATTTTATTAGATGATGCCGTAACACGATTAAACCATCATGTGAACAAACCTAAGTGACAAATATGCTATTATAACCGTAATTTTAACATGTCATTTCAAACAATCCACTGAGTGAAGCCTAAAGCAGTCAAGTTTAAATTTATTTCTGTTTACATCGTTTTATTTTTAGAGTAGGATATAATTTATTCTTTAAAAAATGCTATGATAACATTATACGAAATGTAAATAAACCAAAATTAAATACGAATACTCTCTCAAGATAATTTTGTCATTATTTCATGAGAATAACATCAACTTAGCCACTCAAATAAGGCAACAAAAATGAGGTGTTTCTTTCCTCGTGTCACGTAATCAGATAGTCCGTCTTCGGATTCCCGGCGGAAATACAGTAAATTCTCCTTCTCGAGAAACTCTATCGTCTTCCAGACAGCCCGTTCCATGGTCACAAATTTTGTGCCTACCAAAAAACAGACACAATCCTTCCCTCAACTCTCCACCAGGAGATATACGACCGCGAGTACCGCATGCAACAACGGATGGCGCTGAGGAAACTCAAAAAAAAAATTTGCATACATCGGCAAAAGTTGGAGGGGGTAGAAAAAGGAGTCGAGTAAGAAATGGGATGAAGTTGGCGTAAGGAATAAGATTAGAAACGCACTTTCCGGAGCCCTTGTGGTAACTTTTTTAGGGCTTTTTGGAAGGACTCGAAGTAGAAGATAAGAGGTGGGGATGGAACCATGTGTGCGTGAGTAGGGAGGTTTGTTGGTCTTGTCGGGTGTAATTGGACAAAGGAGCTGAATGGGTCGGGAAGACGTCGGAGAGAGAGAGAGAGATAAAAAATATTTCGTCCCTAGTCTGAATCAGTGCCAAAGGAAGAAAGACGGAGGCATTACACGATGATGGTCATCCACCAACAATTTTCCGGCCCTCGCCGCAGTGAGAAACCAAAGAAGCAAAGGAGATTTTTTTAAAGGAAGA
Source organism: Hetaerina americana (assembly GCF_022747635.1). NCBI lineage: Eukaryota > Metazoa > Arthropoda > Insecta > Odonata > Calopterygidae > Hetaerina > Hetaerina americana. The sequence goes on from NW_027286744.1 coordinate 30,043, forward strand.
ACCCTTTCAGCAATCTCAGCATGAATCATTGATTCCACTCATTAAACGCCCAATGAATCAATATAAGTTCATAATATCTTAGTTTTTCTAACTGTTAATTATTATTTCTTCTAATTATATTAATAAACCCAGACCGTTTTAGACACTTTCAAAATGGTGACAGAAAACGTGGAGAGATTCATATATTTCAAACATGCCCCGACTAAAATTTTACTTTATAACATTTGTATTTTTTTTAAGTTGTGATATTTAATTGAAATGTTATTTAGCAACCATTTTTAAACCCACGATGAATATTCTCCATTACTATCGGTTAGAGGCTCTTTTGAATGAAAATTCAAGATCATTAAATAAGTAAACGTTGTATTTTTTTACACTAAACTTCGTCAGACCACAAATGGTTACGACGTCCAAGCGGCATTATCCAGTGTCTGAATATAAGAAACGGTAGTGTTGTGATAAAATTTTGTGTGAAAATATACAAAGTTCACTCATTCATTGAGTCATATCTTCCTGAAGCCCTAAATTGCAGCCATAGACGCAAATAATTTATTTTAAGTAATATTTTCCCATTGTAACACTGGGTCACAGTATGAGCCTTCAAGCAACCAACAATTTGTTTTTACTCAAAAAATTAATTCAATATATTATTATACAAAATAACACAGATGTGGAATTTTCTTTCCTGAGTTCGGGGCATTTATTTTATTGGAAGAAAAGCATTCATCTGCCGTCTAAGGTGAATTTAATGTGAATACTTGAGAGTACATTTGGACAAACATCCACGCTGTGAGCAGAGTTCAAGGCAAAACTACAAATAATTACAGTCAAAAGTAAAAATTTTATGCACCACAATGTAAGCTGTTATCTGTTAATCTATGTGAGATATGCTTCCAGCTCACCCGGAAGGGGAGGCTATCCTCCGGAATGTGCGAATGGCACATGCGAGGCAGTAATTCATGATTTACTTCTGCTTTCTTAGAAAGAATGGAAATGTACCAAGCCACTAGTATGAGACTAAAGTGAGAAAGTTAAAAAATTAAGATGCAGCAATTATAGAGTGTAAAAATCATTCGCCTTGACTGGGATTTGAACCCAGATCCCTCAATATCCGGTCGAGTGCTTTAGCCACTCAAGGCGAATCCCAATCCCAGAATCTCACCCAAGGCGAATGATTTGTACACTCTGAAATTATTGCATTGAAATGCACATTAGCGGATGACTCCGTTAAAAGTTACTCTAGCGGCTTTTCCCGCAGTTTCTTTGGAAAAAATTACGAGCTAAATGACACTATTTAAATTAATAATATTCCATTAATTTACTTTATCATTACTTCACTCTTTTCTCGGCTGAAAGCAAGACCTTAATCAAAAGAAGATTAAAACGATCAAATATATAAGAACAATGAATTCAACTAAGCCAAATAGATGATGAACAAAGATACATGATGAATGGCTTAACCTTTAACTACATGGTAACATATGGCAGAGACACATCTATGAGTGATTAAAATGAGAGTAGGATGCAAGTGGTAGATATGAGATTGATCAAATGCATTGTAGGGAAACCGAGACGAGACTGAATGATAATAGAATACAGAATATGACACAGGTAGGAATGCTTCAAAAGTAAAATAGGAAAATATACGCCGATGCACTTTGCGCACATACGAAGAATGAGTAGAGATAGACTACCTAAGAAAATTTACGAATGTGCTCAAAATTATAAGATGAACATCTAAGAGATGAATATAATGAGATATGCAGATATAAATTGAGATGGGCATTGAAAGGAGAGAAAAATACTGGAATATACTGTAAACTGAGGAAGTTATTCAAATGTAACGAAAATATGTGTTGGAAAAGCTTCATCTACATCAAAATAGTACACCTCAAGCTGCCACAAGGTGGTAGGTCACCGCCCATAAAAGAAAGCTAAATCAAATGCAAAATCAAGACACTTCTTAAGCGGATCGGTTGCATGGGTGGAGTGGCACGGGATAAGTAAGCTATCAAATAAACTTAACCAGTCGGGGAAACTCATTCAGTGACTATCGATAAAAATATTTCTTGGGTATGCAAGAAGAAATATTTAATTCTCCGATAATTATTTTATATTCACATTTCCACAATATCCTCAACCCACCGAAGGGCGTGTGGTGGAAAGGATTAAGGCATCAACCGTGCATACAGAAATATAAGGTAACACATGTATTTGAATAAATGCATGTGTTACCTTAGTCAATCTATTCGGACAAAAATCACTAAAATTCCCGTAAAGACGGGCATGTGTACGTGGTGCTGGAGGAAAACTTGATTCCAAACAAGTGTTAATGTCAGCCACCAAAAAATTTATCGTTTTTACTAAAATACGAACTATTCTTCCGAGAGTAACCCATGAAAGCTACGATTCCAATGCAACAACGAGGTATTTGATATGATTAGCTCGGTTCCATGCATCTTATAATATCTTCTCTAGTTTTTCTTTTCTTATGATACATAACTTCAGTGCTACTGATTCGGTACTGATCCGGCAAAATCTCATATTTTGATTGCCCTATTATAAGAGACTTATTACATCATCTCAATAAGAAACTGTACTATTGCTTGAGCTGTGTTCATACCTGTAGAGGCTCGAGGACTCTCAGTTACAACGTGGTACTGAGCTCAAATAGAGACGTCCCTCGAAGTTTCATGAGTAATTCGTTCAGAATGATTTATGCCCCGACCTTGAAACTTCCGAGGAAAAGTAGGCAGTGCTTCCAAGTAGCGAAATATGTCTTTCGGGCTATCTGTTGAGCAAATGCCCCTGAGAGACTTCCAGCGGCAATGCTCTGCTGTCATGGGATGGAGCCAACCTTGCCGTGCGCCACGCCAAACTTCTCACCGTAGCTGTGGACCGTATTACACTTCAGGGACGTTCCGGGTATACATATGCTGAGGCAGGATGCTAATTTACGGGCTCAACGCATTAGGATGGATACATTTATAAAGAAAAGAAATCATGCATAGACATTTATACTCTAATCGCTAGACATTTAAAAAATATAACTGCCCATCCAAAACCTAAGTTAAACTGTAGGCTACCAATAAAAATGTATCAAATAAGAAAGGGGAAGAAAACTCCAATGGCCGTAAAATTTAGTTGCCAATCTCTCGTCAGACCAATTGTTATGTTGGGGTTTCTTCCCCTTTCTTATTTAATTGAGAGGCCGTAGAGCTCATTATTTCTTACAATAATGTATCAATTTAATTTCAGCAATGCGGGTACTTGTTTATCCTGTAAATAAAGAAGATTCACCTAAGTGTATGAATAAAAGATTCATGATGAAATATTACCAATTGGTTGTGAAGGTTTTGACAATTGCTGAGAACATAATGCATATCTTCATTCGAATAAAATATTAGAATATAATACGAATACAACAGGTTTCGGATTAAAGTATAACGGTGGCAGTGTTAAGCACAAGCTCTCCAGGCTATGTTTCATTGTTTCAGATACAAAAATCTATTTAATAAGTCCTTAAGTGCTTTGATTGTCATATTACAGGGACGAAATTTAGTTTTGAAGTTCGATGTCCACTAACCATGCATTCGTTACTATCAAAATTGAAATAATTAATTTTATAGTTATATATGTGATTTAAATGATACAATAAAGACGATGATGAACTGTGTACCGATGGAATCAGCCCCCTTGAAAATTTTTTATGGCCAAATAAGACTGTCATGACACTATTTTTAGAATTAAGATGCAAGCCACTAGTTTACCGTAGGTTGAAATACAGATTAAACTTATTGCGTAAATTGCAGGTCACTTATCTTAGGATATAAATACATACATTATACACCTATAATTCAGGCACTGACTTACATGATAAATCAGATCACGTGCGTAAAATCAGGGAGATAGATAGTAGAACGCATAGATTTAGAATGTCATGTTTTCCTCGTGCCATCAGTGATAATAACAGATACGACCGCAGGCGCAAAGTGGATGATTCGTTTTGGTAATAAATGTATTTTGTCAATACTCTTAATGCATTTTGAATAGACTCATATTTTTAACACTCCTCCCGCATGATTTGAATATACGTACCCTTTTTTTATTATACTTGCACATAATTACCCTCTTTCGCGTAATTAACTTTCTTCGAGTACATGATAAAATTGATATTTACGTAGAAATACCATGATTATGATTGTATATGCATGGCTGGTGTTTTAACACCCCCACCACACACCCCTACGGAGGCTTGCGCGTATTATGTATACGTAGATTTAGAGAGCACGAGAATAAGTCATTACTTTGATTTATAAATCTTACTAAGCAGAGCAAGGACTAGGGTAAATGATAATATATAAATATTACAGGGTCAAAGTTAATTCTAGTAATAAAGCATCAAATATAGGAATAAGCTGGTGCTATGATTGTATTTATTGAACATTCTCTCGTTCTAGTTGCATAAGACATTAGGCGTACCTTCGAGCTTAATCTAAAATAACAAAAGTTAAATATCTCTATTTCCTTCCTTATCCTTGCACGGCTTTAAACATTTTTTTCCTATAGCTATCTTTGGTCTAGTTTTGGATTATAGGTTTCGTTTGGGGATGTAATTAACCGCTGGAGGAACCTAATCTTCCCGCGGAATATTTATTCGCATAAAAAGAAAAATTGTCGGAAAATATTGAAGGCCGAGGAAGATCGTAGGATACAAAAGAGATAGAGAGAAATGGTGCACACGAGAGACGGTTGGGGAGATGAGTGGCGCTGCAGCCATTACTCACAAAATCCTTACCAAAACTTCCCCCCCCTACCTCCCCCTCCTCCCTTACTCCTCTCCCGAACAAACCCTACCCCTTTTTTCCCCATTTTTGTCCGCATAGCTCCCATTCGCCGGTGTGTGTCCTCCTTCTCCCCCTCCCCTTCTACGATCCCTCGCCCCTTCCCTCTGGTCCCCTTTCCCTTCAGGGCGCCTCAAAAACCTTCCTCCTCTCTCCCTAAATCCCCACCACCCACCACCATCCCTTTTTTGCGCGAATTTTCGAGCCCAACAATTATTGCAAACCCCTTCTTTTTTGCCCCCCCCCCTAACTCTCTCCTCCCTTATCCTCTTCGCAATCCAGCCGCGCAAGCCAAAACCTTATCTTCCCCTCCCTCTTAAGCAGCCTTTCTCTCCTCCGCCTGACAATTATTATCAATTTTGAGGCAATGCTCCTCCCATGCTTTTTCGTCCCAGTTCCTTTACCCCAGAAGCAGTCTAGCTAGCGATAAGTAAGTATTTCCACGACCTTCGCTTTTGCATTTGGTCTTTTTTGTGTGTGTCTGCCATTTCCGAGTAATCCTATTTCAAAAGTATTTCATTTGATTTATAAGTTTAGCCTTTCGTGATATAAGACAGAGTACATCAGGCGTTAAATTCTGGAAGTTAAATCTTTAGCTTTTCATTGATATTACACCCAATTTATTTTTTGGGTCCACATATGATGAAAGGGAAAGGCGCTGGTCTTCATTTCCTGATATGTTAACTACACACGCCATTGGGACGTGTATAATGTGAGCACTATTCTTGAACATTAAACCAAATTTCAGGATAATTTCAGGTATTTTTGTAAAAAAATGAATTATGTAAATAGTGAAATTTAAATTAGCCATGACTGTGAAGAAAAACGAATAAAATACAGCACATTGGCGATGACATTTTTTATAGAAACAATTATGCTACTTCATTCATTGTAAAACGGATTCATCTCATGAATCAGTTCAAAATTTTAAACGTTAAGAACTGCAATACACTTAGGAATATGTGCAGAAGGCTCAAGAATTCATACATATGTATCAGTTAGACACTATCATAAGTATTCAAACATTTAGGAAAAGTGGAATGAATTGACTCGGTTTGCCCGTAAAAACAAATTCACATCCTACTTAGGTAATTATGAAGTGAAAGTAGACTCAAGAGGGTTCTTTACTATTCACTTCACTGATAAAAGAAGGATTTTGATTTCATATGAATATGTTCCTAAAATAATACGTAAATTATTGTTTATTTTAAACTGCAACTAATATTCTGTGAGACTCAAGCAAGAATTAAAATTGATAATTATAGGGTGGATCAGAGCTCTTGAGTCGACTGATCACTTAATGTAAGCTATTACGTCACTAGACCTTACATGTAAGAGCCTAGACCCAAGTATGGGCGAAATTAAAATTTTACTGATTTTTGAGGTAGTCTAAACATATCCAGCGCCAAAAGATTTTCATACTAATCCACCCTCCCTTGTGCAATTGATAATCACAAATTACGAAAATTGATAGCCTATAAACTCTAACAGGAAATAATACATTTCCTTTAGCAACTTTCCATTTAATTTTATGAAGCAATTACTCTTATTTACGTAATAACAATTGCCACACAAAACTTCCCAGCCCCATAATGACTTTTAAGGAATGACTACAACTCAATACTGAATTTTAAAAATACTTTTTACTGGCAATGTCATTATATGAGATTTCATACCACTCCTTTCAAGGTCTGTTCATGCATGAATGTATGCCATGTTTTTTTTTTATATATATGATTTTGTCGTTATTGCATGCGATTTTTTTTTTATTATTTTTCTTTTCTAAATTATGGGTGGTGTCCTAGCACCCCCCGCCACACGCCCTTGCGGCGGCTTGCGGGGTATTGAGTAGATGTAGATGTAGATGAGGAATATAAGAAAGTCAATAAAAATGTGCTTGCCATGTAAAATTATGTAAGAGAGAATCAAATGGTTTAATATTATTTTATTGAGGTGCCGGATAGTTATTTACAATTGGCTAAATTATATGAGAATTCTTATATTTAGGAAAATGTACATTTAATGAATGATGCCGTCGCAACTCCGAAACGTCCTGGATATTCATCTGTAGCCAAGCGTCGGTAAAAAAAGCTGCCAAGACGGTCATATTCGAGAGGTGCACCTTTTATGTATTCAATGAAGGTACTAACAGATGACTAGACCATCATTGCTGACAATATTTGCTAAGCAAAATGAGCAGTAGACGACTAATATTTAATCTCTACTATTCCTCAGTAAAATGTATGTTCTAAATTGTTTGAACTGCTCCTAACTTAAAACAAGCCATAGAATTATGCGAAAGCTTAATGAGAACTGGTAATGATTACTTCAGGCTTGCTTAATACAAGATATTTTTCCAAATTACTCTAACTAATACAAGGAAGAAGCAGATAAACTAAATCTAGAATTATTTAAATCATGCTTGGGGCGGATTATCCACAGAACAGTCATTAAATATATTTAAAGATATTTCATTTAATTGTTGATGCAGATGTTATTCTTTTATATTTTTCTAGAATTATTATGAAACCCAATCGTCTCACATTCATGAATCGTTGCACTATTGCGGACTCCCTCCCGGCTGAAAACGTACGGGCATTTCCCCTTCCCACAAGAATCCTTCCAAATTATTCTAATCCTTACCAATGCAATACATTAGGGGCAGTCAAATGAAAACTGAGTAATAATAGGTAACGTCAAGGTAAAGTACAAGTTATGAAGATCCTCTTCAACTACATCTACATAATCTACATAACACCCCGCAAGCCACCGCAAGGGCGTGTGGCGGGGGGATGCTTGTCGACGTCCTCGAGCGTGGAGCCACAATCAATGTTCAGCGCTATGAAGACACTTTGCAGAGAAAATGACGCGCCTTAGGCGCATTAAGCATAATTAATTAAGCATAGTTTTCGTACATTTATATATGCAGTTCAAACGCCAACGAAAGGTGACAAGGAGATAGAAGGAGGGAGCGAATGAATAGTTTGACTGTGCTCAATAATTCAGTCGGACGAGTCACGTGTGCCCATCGCACACATATAATATCAATGAAATGAGTCATCGACCCCAAAAAATATCATAATTTTATTTTGTTTGCTTAAATCAGAAATTCTCTGGAAACATGACGGTGGAGGGCATTTGTTGCCTAGGTGTCGGAAGGTATGAGTTTGGACTGTGAAAATGGCGCCACCCGGAACCAGCATTCCGGGTGTAGCACCAAATGCTACACCCGGAAAGGCCAAAAGATATTTTAATCACGTTCCGTAAGTTTCGCTTTTCTATTTCGAGAAGTTGAAACTTTACATCTTGAATCTTTTCTTTTCTTACTGAAAACTAACTTGACTATTCGACTTTCCTGAGCTAAGAAAATCTTAGAGCAATGACGACCTCTTAAGGCGCGGTGACTACTCAGGCCTTCAAAAGAGCTCATGCAAAAGTTGGAGGTAGAATTACTTCCAGGAGCTCTTATTGTTTTCAAATCTAAGGATATGAAGTTATGTGCATAATTTCAAAATATGAAAATACTTAAATTTACTCATGGATAGCTAATTTATTGTTTTCTGACTTATCATTAACAACCTTTTAAGAAGAACATCCCTTGTGGCCACAAAATATTTCTCGCTCAAAATACACCTACATATTCATACTCTGGGCGAGGACTAGTCTCCGTTACAGAAATCTGTTCTAGGAGTTGCGTAAAAGAAGATTTTAGATGCTGAAAATAGATGTAAGGGCTCTTCTAATCTAGGCGGTGTACCCTATCTTGGTTGGCTATTAAGGATTTTTTATGTACCCGTAAGACTAAATCTCGCGTGATTCGGATTGCAAACCACTCATATTCTGGGCAATGAAAAAGAAATAAAAATGCGATCTCTCAACCGCCCGCTCTTGGCTTTCTCCTCGCTAGCAGCAAAAAATTAATTCCGTGAAGGTTGGTATAATGACTGAGGTTGGATAAACAACCAAGGCGTCTAGGATGTCTTGACGATGATCTAAATCTACATCTACTCAATACCCCGCAAGCCGCCGCAAGGGCGTGTGGCGGGGGGTGCTAGGACACCACCCATAATTTAGAAAAGAAAAATAATTAAAAAAAAAAATCGCATGCAATAACGACAAAATCATATATAAAAAAAAACATGGCATACATTCATGCATGAACACTTACACCCCACACACATGCAAGCACTCAAACTACCAACTAACATACACATGCACCTGAAAGTATACCTAACATCTCTATAGTGTTTAATTTTGTTCCGACTTGTAAATTCAAAGTTTTTAATATTTCTAAAGTGACTTCGGTTTCTTGCTATTATGATTACTGATTGTTCGGGGAAAGAATGAGTATTTGTACCTATCTGTCTTGGAATCTATCTCCCTTAGTTTATCTTTGTGGTCTGATCTACCTAAGTAGTGTGGGGCCATTATAATTCCTTCAGTGTCATATTTAAACTCGTTTGTTCTGAACCTTTCTAAAAGTCTAAGCCTCGCTTGTTCTCTCCGCACTTCAAGTGGTTCCCAGCCTAAATCCCCTAAGAGATTTGTCACACTTGTGTTTTTATCATAACAATTTTTAACAAATCTAGCGGATTTTCTCTGGACTTTATCTAATTCTTTTTGCCAAATTTTCTCCCACGGATCCCAAATACTTGCGGCATATTCCAAATGAGGTCTAACTAGAGCAAAATAACACCTCTCTTTAACTTTTTCATTACATTTCCCCACCACCCGTTTTATGAAGCCAAGTTTCTTTAAAGCTGATCCGCATATTGTCCTGATATGTGCTCCCCATGAAAGGCGTGGTGTTAGAACAACCCCCAAATATTTAACTTGATTTGCCGTAGTCAATACTGAACCCTCTATTTTGTAGTTTATATCCTGTTCCTCGCTTCCTTTATTCCAAAATTTCAAAACTGCACATTTATCTATATTAAGTGTTAATCCCCATTTATTGCACCATCCCGAGATATTGTCTAAGTCTCTAGAGAGTAGCTCGCGATCTAGTTGGCTCCTTATTTACTTATGATATAGTAACATTAAAACCAGTCACATTAATAAAGTTTATTTTGTGGAAAATTGCCAATTTTTAATTTTCTAAAACTGACGGTACGAAAGTGAATTTCTTTCCCTGTCCATACATTTCATTCATGAATACCCGTTGCCCAGGAGACCATAATCAGCTTTGATAAAGCTGAGGTGGTAAGAAGGGATTGAGCCCGGGCCTTCCAAACATTGGCAAAGGCACACACTCTGCCTACTGGCCCATCAAGTCTCTACTCACGAACCCTGGGAATCGTGAACTGGGTAAAGAGAAGGGTATGAAGTTTCAGCAAGGGCTGGGGTAAGATACCAAGATAGGTCGATTGGAATTTGATGTTGCCTTATCGTTAAAATTAGACCTGTCGAGAATGACTTAAAGTGCAGTTGACATACTGTGAGCTATGTTGATTTATTTGATATTGAGGTTTATATATATATATATGTGTGTGTGTGTGTTTTTTTTTTTTTTTTTTTTTTTTTTTTTTTTTTTTTTTTAAAGAGTTCAGGGGAAATGCTTTATGCACTGATAGACAAGAAACCCTCATGTTTCCTGTCCCTCGTGTCGGACTCCCACCGACTAAAACCCCTCGTCTCTTCCTCTATGGTCTTTGTTTTCTCCTGCGGTACTGCTGGTGGCTTATTACTTCACAGGAGAGACCATTAGCCGTAGCTTTTTCTCTAGTTTCCGTTTCCATTGTTGCGCTCCTGGCGCGCTCTTCTCTTCGTAGCTCCTTCATGATGGCGGTAATGAAGTCGCAAATCACGCTCCAGGTTGATTCCGACGAAATCATATGTTCCACCAAGGTCTCTGGCGTGAGTTGAGTGTTTAACTTTAATACAAGGGTATCTCGCGATGCACTGAACCGTGGGCACTCAAAAATCACGTGTTCAGCATTCTCCTCGACTCCTTGGCACGTTGGGCAATACGGCGAATCCTCATGCTTGTATTTGTGCAGATACGCACGATAACACCCATGTCCCGATAGCACCTGCGTGAGGTAGTAATTGAGCTCCCCGTGGGACCGATTTACCCATTTCGCCACGTTAGGGATAAGCCGGTGCGTCCATCTTCCCTTCATTGATGTGTCCCACAATCTCTGCCATTCATTAAAACTCTCTTCTCTTATTTCTTTTCTGGTCTCACTCGGATTCTCCTGTCGATACCATTTCTTCCTTTCCTTTGCCAGGAGCTTCACTGGTAACATACTCGAAATCACGTTTATGGCGTCCTCGGAAACTGTCCGAAAAGCGCTTGCCACCCGCAAAGCACTAATCCGGTATGGCGCTGCTACCTTTCTCTGCCTGGCCTCTGCCGAGAACAGACGTGCTCGAGCTCGCTCCCTAGAACCGGTTCGACCCTACCTGAGACTACCTGCGTGCCTGCTGATACTTCTGTACCTCTGTGTTTGTTCTTCCCTAGTGAAGTGTAGTTTAGTGTTAGCTTTAATTTTGTGAAATAGTTAAGTTTATTTAGTTTTTGTGTTGCTTGTTATTAGTTTTTAATAGTTTGGTGGTATTCCTAGTGGGTACTCGTAGTGGCTTGCGGTAGTTTTTGTCCGTCGAATCTAATTGGTTATCGGTGAGTGCTTTATTTTCTTTACCATCTTTTTCTTTCCTTTCTTTACTATCTTCCAAAGCGTAACTTATTGATTGAGGTAAATTTAACTAACCCCTCTTAGAAATTTTAGCGTAGCGTATACAAGTTAGCTTTTGTTGGGAACTCGTTTGTTATTTAAGATGGCTTCATCTAGGTACATACATTCCTACATACATTGGTCGCTTGGATCATGCATATAAAATTCGGGAAATAGATGCCAGGACTAGCCGACTCAAGGACTCCTTCTTCCCACGGACAATACGGGATAGCAACTGTAGGATTATAGATAGTAAAAATTCCACTTGCCACCCTCAGTGTCTAAAAAATAATTAGTTCTACTTAAATGCATGCTCCTCCACTAACCTTATGTGTTTTGTTATAATAACCCATTCTTTCCGCATGATATCATTCGTGTTCTGTTCATCTGTTTTTAAGTTTCCCTTTCAGTCCCTCTTCCCTCCCGGCGGGGGGAAATTCCTGCTACCTGCAACGTTGGGTCGAATTCCCTTCCTTTTACTGTCTCTTTGGGGGGTTGAGTGTTTTGTGGTGCATTTTCATGTGGTAGTGATGTTTCACATTCTTGCTTGTTGTGTCCTGGCTTGCGTGTTTTAGGATGGCTTTCGTGCTGTATCCTGGGGTGCAGTTTTTTGTTGTTTTGCGGTGTATGTGTTTGCATGAGTATTGGATGGAGGGAGTTTTGCATGAGTGTGTGCGCTGCTGGGGTGTAATTTTCCGTGTTGTTTTTTGCATGTGGTATTTTTCGTTTTTACGGTTGGTGACCTAACACCCCCCGCCACACGCCCTTGCGGCGGCTTGCGGGGTATTATGTAGATGTAGATAGATGTAGGTCCCCTGTTGCCATGCTCGAAGGCACTGGCGAATGCGCGGCTTTAAGGGCCCGTATTGTCATGCTGGAGAGAATGGTGCGGGAGCTTCGATCGGAGATCGCTGGCCGGAGGACTCCCCTCAGGAGAGATGGTGCTCGGGGTGGGAATACGAAAACCCGCCACGCCCATATGGGTGCACGGATTCGTCCGAATGCAACACGTGGCTGGGCGATTAGAGACCTACCCCGTGTCCCATCTCCCAACGAGGGAGTGTCTCACGTCCGTAGGTCGGACGATTGGAGGGTCGTCTCTCGGGGCAAGGGGAAGGTAACGCTGCGGCGTGGATTGGACTCTGCGGAGGCAGATACCATCCCCGTCTCCAACAGGTACCAGGTGCTGTCGGATGACAGCACCACCGTACCTGCAGCCCCTATCCCTACTCCGAGGGCACTGCCTAGGGTAAGACGTCAGGGAACGGGAAGGGAGGGAGTTGTAGTAATAGGTAGCTCGAATGTCCGTCGTGTAATGGTTCCATTGAGGGAAAGGGCGCGCCGCGTAGGCGCCGATCAACGGGTGACCGCCTGGTGTATACCAGGCGGAGGAGTCCCTCAGGTGACGAAGGCGATCGAGGCGGCGGTCAAAGGCACGAAGTGCTCTAGGCTGCAGGTCGTGGCCCATGTGGGCACCAACGACGTCACGGACCGTGGATCCGAGGAGGTCCTCCGTTCCCTTAGGGAACTGAACTCCGAGGTGAAGCGCGTCCAGGGCGTCGAGGGGGTTCGGCTGGGACTAACGGTCTGCAGCATCGTTCCGAGGGAGGATCGCGGGTCTCTGGTTTGGAGCCGAGTGGAAGGCATAAACCAGAGACTATCGAGATTCTGCTCGGACATAGGAGCCTCCTTCATCGACCTGAGACCAACCCTCCGATCTTGCAGGACTCCCCTTAACCGATCTGGGGTCCATTACACGGCGGAAGCGGCGAGTAAGGTGGCGGATAGGATACTCGACCACTGTAGGCCTTTTTTCGGATAAAGGGCAGGTCACTTAGTGGGTCAGTAACATCTGGGGATAGCGCGTATAATATTATTAATAAAAATATAAAAGTCACCGACAACACTGGCATTGATTTAGAAAGAATTGTGACACGCACTTCCCCACAAAGGCGTCCTAAACTACAGTCAGGCACAAATAAGGACGTTATTCAACATCAAAATAACTTAACTATACTTGTTATAAATTGCAGAAGCCTCAAGAACAAATCAGCGGATCTAGAACACATCATCCAAACTCATTCCGCTGATATAGTATTAGGCACAGAGAGTTGGCTGTGCAATGACATAAACGACCAAGAAATTTTCCCAATAGATTTCAAAGTTTACCGACACGATAGAGATACAAGACCCGGAGGAGGGGTTTTCGTGGCAGTTAAAAGTCATTTTGAAAGCAGGCAAGTTTCATTTGAAAATAATAACATAGAAAGTGTTTGGTGCACCTTAATACGGACCAATCAACCCAACATAAATTTATGCTCTTTCTACAGACCTCCAGACTCAGATTTGAAAACACTTCACACCCTCAACGATCAAATTTACAATTTTACACGTAAATATAATAACAGCATAAACATAATTGGTGGCGACTTTAATCTCCCTGGTATAGATTGGGACAACAATATCGTTAAATCTGGGACCCGCGATCGCGAATCTTGCAATTCCATGATAAAATTGGTTCAAAGAAACTCCCTCCATCAAGCAGTACGCATGCCCACCCGTGGAAAGAACATATTGGATCTATTTCTTACAAACACGCCTGAACGTATTATTAGTGTATCAACTGATGAGGGGTTGAGTGACCATAAAGCAATTAATGTCCACTTGGACATAGAAATAAAAAAGATCATTAAACCAAAAAGAAAAATTTATAATTACCATAAAGCAGACTTTGAATCTTTTGCCAATCAATTAAACTCTTCACTACCCGAGTTCAAAACCCGCTTAAGTCATGTCAACGTGGAAGAAACTTGGACAGAATTTGTCAATATCATGCAAAAAGGAATCGTAGATTTCATACCTATAAAATACGTTAAAGCAAATCGCGAACCCAGGTGGTACAATAAAGACGTTAGAAAAGCCCTTCGAAAGCAGAGAATGCTACACTCTAGGGTAAAGAGGGCAGGCGTGAACACATCATCCCCTGAGAATAAACAATTATGGGACACATATAGATCCTGTAAAATTGAAACCAAAACACAATTACGTAGCGCTTTACTGGACTTTAAACGCAAAGTACTTTGCGAGCACTTGGACACTGACCCCAAAGCTTTCTGGTCATATGTTAGGGAAGTAAATGGGAGTAAACAAACCGTGGCTTGCTTAAGGGATTGTAGCAATATAATTCATACAGACAGTGAGGATAAAGCTAACATCTTAAATTCATTCTTCCAAAGCGTTTTCTCGAATGATGTTGCCACCGCATATCTCCAAGAAACAATACATACCCCACCCATGGAAAAAATAACAGTGGACCAACAAGGAATTCTAAAATTGCTTAACGAGATTAAACCCAACAAATCCCCGGGTCCCGAAAATATACCAGCTAGGGTGATAAAACATTTAGCTCCAAACATTGCCCCGTACCTTGAATTTATATTCAACAAATCCCTCACAGAGTGCAAAGTACCTAAGATTTGGAAAACCGCGCAAATAACGCCTATTTTTAAAAGTGGTGACAGGGAGGATCCCAGTAATTACAGACCTATATCTCTCACTTCTATCTGTTGCAAAATCTTAGAGCACATAATTGTCAGTTCAATAATGAGACACCTTGACAATATTAACTTTTTAAGTGACAATCAACACGGATTCAGGAAAACCCGCTCCTGCGAGACCCAATTAGGATTATTTACACATGATTTACTTTTATCGGGTGAGAGAGGTAGGCAAGTGGAAGCCATCTTCTTAGATTTTCAAAAGGCATTTGATAAGGTCCCACACGGTAAACTCATTCATAAATTAAAGGTCGCGGGTATAAACAAGGGCGCCATAAGTTGGGTTAAAGATTTTCTTTCAGAGCGGGAACAGAGGGTAGTCCTTGATGGCGCTAGTTCCGACAGCGTTCGAGTCACGTCGGGGGTACCTCAGGGAAGTGTGATCGGGCCGTTGCTTTTCTTGATTTTTGTTAACGATTTGAACCGCGAAGTGAAAAGTAAAATTAGGATGTTCGCGGATGACACGGTGATCTATCGGAAGATATCTGAGGATGAGGATCGTTTTATTCTAGAGCAGGATTTAGATTGCATTACTAAATGGTGTTCTAACTGGGGATTGACTCTAAATTATAATAAATGTTCAGTGGTAAATTTCTTTAAAAGATCAACGGGATTTGCTTACAAATTAGCTGGAGGTGACCTAGCAGTAGTTGATACGGTGAAATACCTAGGTGTCACATTCACAAAAGACTTAACTTGGGGGACTCACATACGTAAAGTCTGCGGTCAAGCATATAAAAAATTGGGATTCATTAGACGCATTGTCGGCAAAAGTGACTCGAAGGTCAAGGAACGTTGTTACCACGCTCTTGTAAGGCCTCATTTAGAATACGCATGCAGCGTGTGGGATCCGAGTGAAAAAGGTCTCATTCGGGAAATTGAGAAGGTTCAACGCCGGGCAGCCCGTTTTGTAAAAAATTCCTACGATAAAACGCAAATTGTCACCGAAATGCTCATGGATTTGGGGTGGGAATCATTGGCTGAGAGACGATTCAATGCAAGATTGAAATTATTAAATAAATTTAGATCCGCATGTTTCAGCACCGAGGTCTCGCAAATTATTCGTACTCCTACATACATTAGTCGCTTGGATCATGCATATAAAATTCGGGAAATAGATGCCAGAACTAGCCGACTCAAGGACTCCTTCTTCCCACGGACAATACGGGATAGCAACTGCAGGGTTATAGATAGCAAAAATTCCACTTGCCACCCTCAGCGTCTAAAAAATAATTAGTGGTATTTAAATGCATGCTCTTCCACTAACCTTATGTGTTTTGCTATAATAACCCATTCTTTCCGAATGACCTCATTCGTGTTCCGTTCATCTGTTTTTAAGTTTCCCTTTCAATCCCTCGTCCCTCTCCGCGGGGGCAAATTCCTGCTACCTGCAACGTTGGGTCGCATTCCCTGCCAATTAGAGACTCTTTGGGGGTAGAGTGTTTCGTGGTGCATTTTCATGTGGTAGTGATGTTTCAATTTCTTGCTTGTTGTGTCCTGGCTTCCGTGTTGTAGAATGTCTTTCTGTGCTGCATCATGGGGCAGCAGTTTTTTGGTTGTTTTGCGGTTTATGTGTTTGCATGAGTATTGGATGAAGGGATTTTTGCATGAGTGTGTGCGCTGCTGTGGGTGTAATTTTCCGTGTTGTTTTTTTTTTTGCATGTGGTATTTTTCTTTTTTACGGTTGGTGACCTAACACCCCCCGCCACACGCCCTTGCGGCGGCTTGCGGGGTATTAAGTAGATGTAGATGTAGATGTACCTTCCTTCGATACCCCTTACTCAGCAGTGCATCAGCCCATATGGGTATCCTATAGGTTAGCACTGAGGTTATAACCGATGCCAGCAGTAGATACCAAGATAAGGCTGGGGTAAGATACCAAGATAGGTCGATTGGACTTCGATGTTGCCTTATCGTTAAAATTAGACCTGTCGAGAATGACTTAAAGTGCAGTTGACATACTGTGAGCTATGTTGATTTATTTGATATTGAGGTTTATATATATATATATATATATGTGTGTGTGTGTGTGTGTGTGTGTGTGTGTGTGTGTGTGTGTGTGTGTGTGTGTGTGTGTGTGTGTGTGTGTGTGTGTGTGTGTGTGTGTGTGTGTGTGTGTGTGTGTGTGTGTGTGTGTGTGTGTGTGTGTGTGTGTGTGTGTGTGTGTGTGTGTGTGTGTGTGTGTGTGTGTGTGTGTGTGTGTGTGTGTGTGTGTGTGTTTTTTTTTTTTTTTTTTTTTTTTTAATAAAGAGTTCAGGGGAAATGCTTTATGCACTGATAGACATGAAACCCTCATGTTTCCTGTCCCTCGTGTCGGACTCCCACCGACTAAAACCCCTCGTCTCTTCCTCTGTGGTCTTTATTTTCTCCTGCGGTACTGCTGGTGGCTTATTACTTCGCAGGAGAGACCATTAGCCGTAGCTTTTCCTATAGTTTTTATGCTTCCGTTTCCATTGTTGCGCTCCTGGCGCGCTCTGCTCGTCGTAGCTCCTTCATGATGGCTGTAATGTAGTCGCAAATCACGCTCCAGGTGACTTCCGACGTGATCATATGTTCCACCAAGGTCTCTGGCGTAAGTTGAGTGTTTAACTTTAACACAAGTGCATCTCGAGATGCACTGAACCGTGGGCACTCAAAGATCACGTGTTCAGGATTCTCCTCGACTCCTTGGCACGTTGGACAGTACGGCGAATCCTCATGCTTGTATTTGTGCAAATACGCACGATAACACCCATGTCCTGATAGCACCTGCGTGAGGTAGTAATTGAGCTCCCCGTGGGAACGGTTTATCCATTTCGCCACGTTTGGGATAAGCCGGTGCGTCCATCTTCCCTTCATTGATGTGTCCCACAATCTCTGCCATTCATTAACACTCTCTTCTCTTATTTCTTTCCTGGTCTCACCCGGGTTCTCCTGTCGATACCAGTTCTTCCTTTCCTTTGCCAGGAGCTCCACTGGTAACATACTCGAAATGACGTTTATGGCGTCATCGGAAACTGTCCGAAAAGCGCTTGCCACCCGCAAAGCACTAATCCGGTATGGCGCTGCTAACTTCCTTCGATACCACTTCCTCAGCAGTGCATCAGCCCATATGGGAATCCCATAGGTTAGCACTGAGGTTATAACCGATGCCAGCAGTTGTCTTCTTTTCTGCTTGGGGCCACCAACATTGGGCATAAGCCGTTGCAGTGTGGAAGCCACTAAAGAAGCTTTGCCACTGACTTGCCCCACCTGCTCCTTGAAATTTAGCCTGGCGTCCAGGGTCACCCCCAGATACCGAATGAACGGCCGCGATTTGATCTCGGTATTGCCGGCGTAAAGTGTCACTTTTTCGCACCGCCTTCTGCTTGAAACGAGAACCGCTTCAGTTTTATGATCTGCCAATTCCAATCCGACAGAAAACATCCATTTCCTGATCGCCAAGAAAACCTCCCCGAATATAGCGGTGACTTGCTCCACAAGTTTAGCGGTAATTACCACCGCCAAGTCATCAGCGAATGCCACGAGGCGCACCTCGCGCGGTAGCCTCAGCAGCAGTACCGAATTGTAGAGGATGTTCCACAGGAGTGGCCCCAGTACTGAGCCCTGAGGAACCCCTCCAGTCACTCTATACGTCTTCGGTCCGTCTTCTGTGTTGTACACTAGAAACCTGTTATTCAGGTAACTCGCCACCATCCTCCGAAGACACCATGGAACATTAAACTCCTTTAGAGCCTCCATGACACACTTCCAACTCGCTGAATTAAAGGCATTTTTGATATCAAGTGTGGCAATCAAGCAGTACTGCTTGGAGCCTCTTGCATACCTTTTCCCTGATATTGCGTCCTTTGCAGTACTGACCACCTCGCTTATGGCATCCAACGTAGAGCGGGATTTTCTAAACCCATACTGGGTTTCCGCCAGCAAGGGATCCACGACTTCCTCGATCCTATTATAAATGATCCTTTCAAAGACCTTTCCAACCGTGTCCAACATACAGAGCGGACGATACGATGATGGTTCGTCCGGAGGCTTTTTTCCTTTAGGCAGTAGAACTAGTCTCTGCCATTTCCATTTATCCGGGAATGTTCCTTCCTTGAGACATGCATTATACATATCGAGGAACATCGCAGGTGCAGCCTTGATGGCTATCTTCAGGGCCACGTTTGGGATTCCGTCAATGCCAGGAGCTTTGTTGTTTTTCACCCTTGCTGTTGCAGTGAGCATCTCCTCTTCCGTGATGGCTGGAATTTCCCCGTCTGCCTTCTCCTCGATATCATAACTCT
Source organism: Hetaerina americana (assembly GCF_022747635.1). Taxonomy (NCBI): domain Eukaryota; kingdom Metazoa; phylum Arthropoda; class Insecta; order Odonata; family Calopterygidae; genus Hetaerina; species Hetaerina americana. Next base: position 49,386 of record NW_027286744.1, read on the forward strand.
CCTCTTTCTGTTCTGGGAACAGAGTTGATACAATTTTCCCGAGTAGCACTGGACAGGTAGGCGATGGCATGGGCTGGCTCTTCAATCGACTCATGACAACCTTATATGGCCTGCCCCACGGGTCGCTGTCAACCTCACTGATAAGCTCTTTCCAGCTCTCGGTTTTGGCTTCCTTGATGGCCTTTTTGAGTTCTCTTCTAGCGTCCTTGAACTTTTCCTCCATTGTGGCAAACGTGGGTTTCCCTCGGGCCCGTTGAGCTAGTCTGCGGGCCCGGTGACACTTACTTCGAAGACTTGCAATCCCTTCGCTCCACCAGTGTACCGGAGGTCGACTGTCATTATAGTTCTTCCGCGGCATAGTTACATCACAAGCTTCAGTAACCCTTCGCATGACCTCCTCCACCTTTTCCGTCGCGTCTCCATAATTCACAGGACTAGTGTTCAATGCCTCGCAAAAGAGATCAGCTTCGAACAGCTTGGCTCTCCAGCCCCTTGAGTTCGATCTTGGTGGTTTCGCCCCTCGCTTCGCATCCTCGTTTATCTCCCACAGTATGGCCTGATGATCACTGTGGGTGTAAATGTCCTGCACCTTCCACGAGAAACGATCTCCCTTCACTAGACTACTGCTCACAAAGGTGAGGTCAACTATAGATGAGGACTCTCCCTTGACGAAGGTGGGCTCGCTACCTGTGTTGAGTAGGACCACATCTAGAGCCGACCAAGCCTCAAGCAGGGCTTGCCCCCTTGCATTCGTCTTCCTGCTGCCCCAGTCTATCGCCCATGCGTTGAAATCGCCGGCAATGGCTACCGGGAAGCGATCCTTCGCATCTGATACCAGCATGGTAAGGAAATCCTGGAACTCGTCCAGAGTCCAACTGGGTGGTGCATAGCAGCTGTAAAAATGTACACCCTGGACCTTTACTCTCACAAAACCTTGGACCGTCTGGCAGCCAGAATCCTGAAATGGAGACCTCCCGCAAGACCAGATCACAGCCTTTCCAGTTCCATCGAACACCCAAGGTTGGTTACCCAGATGCCTGTAGGGTTCCGAGAGGATGGCCAGGTCCGGCTTCAGCTCCCGCACCGTCTGCATGAGCAGATCCTGTGCTACCCTGCAATGTTGGAGGTTGAGCTGCAGTACCCTCATTTCCTGAGCTTAACAGCAACCTGGAGTGCCCGCACATACACCGGGCATCGACGACTGCCTGCTATATGGCTAGCAAGCTCCATGTCACATTTGCCATCACATAGTGCACAGTGCGCATCCGCCTTGCACTCCGCGATTTTGTGACCTTCTTTGCCGCATTTGATGCAGCACCTTGACCTGTCAACTTCACTTTTGCAGTTTCTAGACAGATGGCCAAAGCCCCAGCACTTGAAGCACTTCAGGGGCCTCACTATCTCTCTTATACGGCAAGAGGTCCATCCAATGCGGATGTGCTCACGCTCCAAGAGCTTCTTGGCCACCAGTGCTGACAGTCTTACGACCGCAGTCTGGGTTCTGTCGTACGTGAACCTGAGTGATTTAACCGATGCCAACGTTATGCCACAGTCTTCGCCAAGGTCGCGCTGGATGGCCTCCAAAACTTCTTCCTTTGTAGTAACTTCGTCCATGTCCTTAATTTCCACATCCAGCTCTTGCGTTTTACACTTGATGGTGGCATTCCCACCCAGAGCCTTCTCCATGACAGAACGCAGTTCAGACGCCTTTTCGGTGCTCTCCTTCGTAAGAACAAAGAGCAAACCACCGCCCTTTGTCCTACGAATCCTATGCACTGAGGTGCTTACATCATTCAGCGCTTGGTCTTTTTTCATATGGCTCAGGATTTCCGCGTAGCTCATTTCGGCTTTCGCCTCAACAATGAGCGCATTCGGCATGGCCCTTCTGCGCTGTTTGGCCGGCCATTGCGGATTATTTAGCTTGTCCTTCTTTTGAGGCCTCCTCTTCTTATTCTGTACCTGCCATTCACCTTCTCTTTCCTCCGGTGATACAAGTAGCGGATACTCCTCTGGTTGTTTTTCCCTCACTTCCACCTGACCCGCCAACTGCGGCATCAGCGGAGTTCTCCCGTTTCCCGCTGCAATTACGCGCAGACCCTTTTCAGATCCCCCTGGCTCCACAGAACCTTTATTGCTCTCCCGCGCACCACGTTTCTCGCGCCGGGTCTGGGTAGATGTCGTATTTGTAGCCTTGTCTTCCACATTCTTGGTCTGCGATGAAGTGGAACGTGTACCTGCTGCAGACCTTATCGGCTTCTGTTCGACAACTTTCGTTGTTCCGCCGAGCTCCGCAATCCGATGCCAACTGGATGTCAGACTCGCCACCTTACTGTGGATGGCTTTATGGACATTGGACTTTCCTCTAATAAACTCACCCAATTCCTGCAGCAAGCCGCCATGTAATTCCAACAAGTTCTGCAGCTGCTGTTTCTCCTCCTCCTCACTTGTCATATGCAGAACAAGGTGTTCAGCCCCTTCAAGTGATAGTTCACTATATTTGTTCACCTTGGTGTCACTTGTAGCATTAGATGCTACAGGGGCCGAGTGACCAACCCCTGCAACACTGCGGTCGTTGGATGACGACGCCTGGGTGTGTGTGTGTGTGTGTGTGTGTGTGTGTGTGTGTGTGTGTGTGTGTGTGTGTGTGTGTGTGTGTGTGTGTGTGTGTGTGTGTGTGTGTGTGTGTGTGTGTGTGTGTGTGTGTGTCAATTTCTTCTGGGAATGGGTTGCACAAATATATTACGATGACCATGGCAGCAAAGACTACCGCGTTTTAGAATAATTTGTGCACTAGAATATTTTGTACTACAGGTCTATCGTATAGAGTGTTGTGGTTCATTTTTATTCACTTTTTTCGCTCAGCAAATAAAATTTTATTATTATTCAAGCTTTCAATCATCCCTAATGTAAAATATGTCCACTCATTAGATGTGCTACCCTTTCATCACATTCTCCAATTGCCTCGTTAACTCAATCTCACGTCAACAGACTTTTCAATAATGTAATCCATCTTCCCTCATGCAATCAATATTCACCTTCTCTCATACGCGAATGCATATCCCCTCTTCTATCCACTTGAATAATATATATATATATATATATATATATATATATATATATATATATATATATATATATATATATATATATATGTATTTCTGACTCAATATTTTTACTGCCTAACCCTCAAAATACCAACATCCTTTAAATTAGTATTTCATTATGACCAATATCAAGCCTCTCCTCAAATAAGTCATCACCACAGATGCAAGAAATCATACTAAATTATAATACAAATCAGTAAATACCTTTTAACAAATCAGGTACTGAATCTTGAAATATCGTTATTTTATTTATGCCTCTATTTATAATGCTAACATTTTCACAGAAATTCATTTAAATCCACGAATACTAATTCTGCATATTGTTAAAAGCTTTATTGAGTTATATTAATCTTAATTGCTCAAAATCTCATTATTTTAATGACAAAATAAATTCTAATATGCTAAACAAGTTTACGATAGAATCAAAAGATCTTTAATTTATGCTAAATGTTAAAATTCTTAATGAGGTGTTTTTTTTAAATGGTACATTATATTTTTTATTAATGAAGGTGCCTCGATAATTAATTCCAAAAATATCTAATAAAAATTGGCAATCACATTGATTCCTACACCTTTACAATATATTTAAAATACAAATTTATAGGGTCATGCGTACCAACCTTGCCTCAGACTGTACAGAGACGATTCAATGAAAGATTGAAATTACTAAATAAACTCAGATAAACATGTTTCAGCACCGAGGTTTCGCAAATTATTTGCACACCAACATAAATTGGTCGCTTGGATCATGCATATAAAATTCGGGAAATAGATGCCACAACTAACAGAGTCAAGGGCTCCTTCATCCCACGGACAACACGGAATAGCAACTGCAGGCTTATACATAGCAAGTATATCACTAGCCACCTTCGGCGTCTAGGGAATAATTAGTCCAACTCTATTGCATACACGTTCACTTGCCTCGACGAAGGCGTTTGGATCGGTGGCTGCGGGCACGAAGTGCTCCAGGCTGTAGGTCGCGGCTCATTTTGGTGTCAACGATGCCGTCGACCGTCCCACCGGATGTGAAAAGATTCTGGATTCCTTCAGCGATTGGAACTCGGAAGTGAAGCGGGTGGGTGGTGTCGAGGAGGTTGATGAGACACTCTCGATCTGCAGTCTTGTCCCGAGGATTAATCGTGGGCATCTGGTTTGGAGCCGAGTGGAAGGCTTGAGGTTGCGTGCTTTCTGCAGGGATATCGAGGTGCCCTTTGTTGACCTTCAGGCGGTGATCCAATCGTGTAGGAACCCCCTTATCCGTTCTGGTATTCACTACAGGTGTGTAGCGGGTAGGATATTTGAGCATTTAACGGTTTTTAAGATTAAAGTTTAGGTCGGCGTTTAAGTCAATTACTGGATATCTTTAGTCTTCTTTGCAAACTTTTGTAGCTTTAAATGTTGTGAGGTTCAGCGCTAGCATTTAACACGAATCAAAATGATAGCATTGGGCAGAAAAATGTATAAGGGATTCAATATTGCTAAAAAGACGATCCTCGTTAAAAATTCAAGACACTGTTATGTCCAGTAAACATTATCTTTATAAATAAGTAAATTGCCGAAGTTTAAAAAAAAAGCCGCAAAATATCATCAACTTATTCAAAGCACAGGCGCAGATATAATTATTGGGACAGAAAGCTGGTTATCCACTGATATTATCGACGATGAAGTTTTCCCATAATCCTTTCCTATTTGTAGAAAAGAGGGAACAAATAGAACCGGGGGTGGTGTCTTTATTGATGTTAAAAATTCTTGAGCCAGCAGGGCTGAGTTGATTCTGAGCAATGGTTTGCAAAGTGTTTGGTGCTCAATTAGAAGTCCTCAATCCAAATACATTTATGCATGCGCATTTCACAGGCCGCCGGTCGAAAAAGACAATTCAATAATAGTATTAGATCAGCAAATTAAAGGTTTCTTATTCCAACAAAACGATCACGACATTATAATCGGTGGAGATTTCAATGCCCCTGCTATTAACTGGAGCATATACAGTACAACGTCTAAAAAATAATTAGTTCTATTTAAATGCATGCTCTTCCACTAACATTGTGTGTTTTGTTATAATAATCCATTCTTTCTGAATGACCTCATTCGTGTTCAGTTCATCTGTTTTTAAGTTTCCTTTTCAATCCCTCGTCCCTCTCCGCGGGGGGAAATTCCTGCTGCCTGCAACGTTGGGTCACATTCCCTGCCTTTTAGAGTCTCCTCGGGAGGTATAGTGTTTTGTGGTGCATGTTCTTGTGGTAGTGGTGTTTCACATTCTTGCTTGTTGTGTCCTGGCTTGGGTGTTGTAGGATGTCTTTCGTGCTGCATCCTGGGGTGCAGTTCTCGTTGGTTTGCGGGATATGTGTTTGCATGAGTGTTGGATGAAGATATTGTTGCATAAGTGTTTGCGCTGCTGTGGGTGTAATTTTCCACGTTGTTGTTTTGCAAGTGGTTTTTTTCCTTTTTATGGTTGGTGACCTAACACCCCCCGCCACACGTCCTTGCGGCGGCTTGCGGGGTATTATTTAGATGTAGATGTAGTTTTAATGTATGGATGTAGATCTAGAACACATAATCCAAACTCATTCCGCTGATATAGTATTAGGCACAGAGAGTTGGCTGTGCAATGACATAAACGACCAAGAAATTTTCCCAATAGATTTCAAAGTTTACCGACACGATAGAGATACAAGACCCGGAGGAGGGGTTTTCGTGGCAGTTAAAAGTCATTTTGAAAGCAGGCAAGTTTCATTTGAAAATAATAACATAGAAAGTGTTTGGTGCACCTTAATACGGACCAATCAACCCAACATAAATTTATGCTCTTTCTACAGACCTCCAGACTCAGATTTGAAAACACTTCACACCCTCAACGATCAAATTTACAATTTTACACGTAAATATAATAACAGCATAAACATAATTGGTGGCGACTTTAATCTCCCTGGTATAGATTGGGACAACAATATCGTTAAATCTGGGACCCGCGATCGCGAATCTTGCAATTCCATGATAAAATTGGTTCAAAGAAACTCCCTCCATCAAGCAGTACGCATGCCCACCCGTGGAAAAAACATATTGGATCTATTTCTTACAAACACGCTTGAACGTATTATTAGTGTATCAACTGATGAGGGCTTGAGTGACCATAAAGCAATTAATGTCCACTTGGACATAGAAATAAAAATGATTGTTAAACCAACAAGAAAAATTTATAATTACCATAAAGCAGACTTTGAATCTTTTGCCAATCAATTAAACTCTTCACTACCCGAGTTCAAAACCCGCTTAAGTCATGTCAACGTGGAAGAAACTTGGACAGAATTTGTCAATATCATGCAAAAAGGAATCGTAGATTTCATACCTATAAAATACGTTAAAGCAAATCGCGACCCCAGGTGGTACAATAAAGACGTTAGAAAAGCCCTTCGAAAACAGAGAATGCTACACTCTAGGGTAAAGAGGGCAGGCGTGAACACATCATCCCCTGAGAATAAACAATTATGGGACACATATAGATCCTCTAAAATTGAAACCAAAACACAATTACGTAGCGCCTTACTGGACTTTAAACGCAAAGTACTTTGCGAGCACTTGGACACTGACCCCAAAGCTTTCTGGCCATATGTTAGGGAAGTAAATGGGAGTAAACAAACCGTGGCTTGCTTAAGGGATTGTAGCAATATAATTCATACAGACGGTGAGGGTAAAGCTAACATCCTAAATTCATTCTTCCAAAGCGTTTTCTCGAATGATGTTGCCACCGCACATCTCCAAGAAACAATACATACTCCACCCATGGAAAAAATAACAGTGGACCAACAAGGAATTCTAAAATTGCTTAACGAGATTAAACCCAACAAATCCCCGGGTCCCGAAAATATACCAGCTAGGGTGATAAAACATTTAGCTCCAAACATTGCCCCGTACCTTGAGTTTATATTTAAAAAATCCCTCAAGGAGTGCAAAGTACCTAAGATTTGGAAAACCGCGCAAATAACGCCTATTTTTAAAGGTGGTGACAGGGAGGATCCCAGTAATTACAGACCTATATCTCTCACTTCTATCTGTTGCAAAATCTTAGAGCACATAATTGTCAGTTCAATAATGAGACACCTTGACAATATTAACTTTTTAAGTGACAATCAACACGGATTCAGGAAAACCCGGTCCTGCGAAACCCAATTAGGATTATTTACACATGATTTACTTTTATCGGGTGAGAGAGGTAGGCAAGTGGATGCCATCTTCTTAGATTTTCAAAAGGCATTTGATAAGGTCCCACATGGTAAACTCATTCATAAATTAAAGGTCGCGGGTATAAACAAGGGCGCCATAAGTTGGGTTAAAGATTTTCTTTCAGAGCGGGAACAGAGGGTAGTCCTTGATGGCGCCAGTTCCGACAGCGTTCGAGTCACGTCGGGGGTACCTCAGGGAAGTGTGATCGGGCCGTTGCTTTTCTTGATTTTTGTTAACGATTTGAACCGCGAAGTGAAAAGTAAAATTAGGATGTTCGCGGATGACACGGTGATCTATCGGGAGATATCTGGGGATGAGGATCGTTTTATTCTAGAGCAGGATTTAGATTGCATTACTAAATGGTGTTCTAACTGGGGATTGACTCTAAATTATAATAAATGTTCAGTGGTAAATTTCTTTAAAAGATCAACGGGATTTGCTTACAAATTAGCTGGAGGTGACCTGGCAGTAGTTGATACGGTAAAATACCTAGGTGTCACATTCACAAAAGACTTAACTTGGGGGACTCACATACGTAAAGTCTGCGGTCAAGCATATAAAAAATTGGGATTCATTAGACGCATTGTCGGCAAAAGTGACTCGAAGGTCAAGGAACGTTGTTACCACGCTCTTGTAAGGCCTCATTTAGAATACGCATGCAGCGTGTGGGATCCGAGTGAAAAAGGCCTCATTCGGGAAATTGAGAAGGTTCAACGCCGGGCAGCCCGTTTTGTAAAAAATTCCTACGATAAAACGCAAAGCGTCACCGAAATGCTCATGGATTTGGGGTGGGAATCATTGGCTGAGAGACGATTCAATGCAAGATTGAAATTATTAAATAAATTTAGATCCGCATGTTTCAGCACCGAGGTCTCGCAAATTATTCGTACTCCTACATACATTGGTCGCTTGGATCATGCATATAAAATTCGGGAAATAGATGCCAGAACTAGCCGACTCAAGGACTCCTTCTTCCCACGGACAATACGGGATAGCAACTGCAGGGTTATAGATAGCAAAAATTCCACTTGCCACCCTCAGCGTCTAAAAAATAATTAGTTGTATTTAAATGCATGCTCTTCCACTAACCTTATGTGTTTTGTTATATTAACACATTCTTCCCGAATTACCTCATTCATGTTCTGTTCATCTGTTTTTAAGTTTCCCTTTCAATCCCTCGTCCCTCTCCGCGGGGGGAAATTCCTGCTACCTGCAACGTTGGGTCGCATTCCCTGCCTTTTAAAGACTCTTTGGCGGCAGAGTGTTTCGTGGTGCATTTTCATGTGGTGTTTCAATTTCTTGCTTGTTGTGTCCTGGCTTCCGTGTTGTAGGATGGCTTTCGTGCCGCATCATGTGGTGCAGTTTTTTAGTTGTTTTGCGGTGTATGTGTTTGCATGAGTATTGGATGAAGGGATTTTTGCATGAGTGTGTGCGCTGCTGTGGGTGTAATTTTCCGTGTTGTTTTTTTGCATGTGGTATTTTTCTTTTTTTGGTTGGTGACCTAACACCCCCCGCCACACGCCCTTGCGGCGGCTTGCGGGGTATTATGTAGATGTAGATGTAGATGTAATGCGGGGGGCAAAGGCAAAGATATTAACGAATCGCTATTAAATTCTGTTCGTTTAATTCATTGAATCAACTCGTCGATTCACCAATTAGGCGCGATAATATTCTTGATTTGTTGGGAACGAAAAATCTCGAAAATGTCTTAACGATAAAATGTCTTAAACTATAGAAACTTTAAGAGGAATTAATGACTGCCGGGCGGTAAATGCTGTTTTCGCTTCGAGGGGTCCGAAATAAGAAGCCTAACATGAAAATTTACTTGTTTTAAGAAGGGGTAGATAATGGTCTATAGTGCTACATAGTGAAATTGGTAGTTTTAAGAAAACTAGTAATCGCCAAAATACCGAGTATAAGTGTACTCACTTCCATTGGATCACGCGCTCAGCAGCCAACAAGTTCATTCCTAGTAAACTTATAAAATATAACATGGAAACTAGACGGTACAACGCAGATGTTAGAAAGGCATTATGACGTCATAGCTATGTCACGCCAAGATGAAAATATTAGGGATGATATCTTTAGCGACCAAAAGATTGAGCTCACATGTGATTAAAATATATCCTGGGTGAATGCCAAGAATAAATATCAAAAAGCGCTAAGTGAATTCAAAAGTAAAAGTTTAGCGGAAAATTTAAAAGAGAATCCTGGAGCATTTTGGCCATGCGTCAGAAATGTTCCAGGAAATAAGTCAACTGTTAATTCACTCAAAAATGATAGAGGCGAGAGAATAACCAGCTATTTGGAAAAGGCTTACTTTTTATGTGATGACATGACGTTACTAACAATAGTGTGTTCCAAAAGTTTAGAGTAGATAGATAGATAGATAGATAGAGGTCTTTATTTGGGCGAAGAATAGAGAAAGGTTAACGCATTCCGCTTTTTAACATAGGTGTGGTGATGGCTATTTTCTCGTCCAAGGAAACGGCACCATCTGTAATCATTTTTTAAATATGTATTTTTGGAAAAAGACAAATTTAGCTCTTTCAGTACCCTTGCAGGGAAATCCTCTTGCCCGGGTGATTTGCTACTTTTTACTCTTGCAAAAAATTACCAAGGCACTCGGAAACAAAGGCAAGGACAATCTGTATGAAATAAACAATAACAGCTCCAAAGCTGGAAGACTTTCAAAGGAGTGTGCTGCTCGTGATACCAAAGAAGGCGAGGAGAGAGAAATGTGAGGAACACCGAACCCTTAGCCTTGTGTCTCATGCATAACAAATATTTAGGCAAATAATAAGTCGAAGGCTGGAAAGTAAAATTGAAGCTAAACTATCGGAAAACCAATTTGGCTTTGGAAAGAGCAGCGGGACTAGGGAAGGCGTACTCAGACTGAGAACCGTGATAGAGAAAAACAAGTAAACAAGTAATTATATGTGGTATTCCTAGACTTGGAGAAAACAATGTGGAATGGAACAAGATGTTTGGACTGCTGGAAAAACTCGTAATAGGTTATAACTACAGAAAATAATCTGCTAGCTATACAAGAAGCAAGCAGCCACATAGCGAATGAGAGATGGAAGCCATATAGAGGCTAAAATTAACAAAGGAGTTAGACAAGGATGCAACCTCTCACCTCCATTGTTCAACATGTACCTGGAGGAAGCAATGAGAGAAGCACAAGACGTCGGATTACATGGATTTGGGGATGAAGGAGAAGAGAAAAACATGCTACGCTTTGCCGACGATATTGAAATGAAAGCAGAAAACCAGGAGGATCTTCAAAAGTCACTAAACGTATTGGATCAAGTCCTAAAAAGACACATCATGAACATAAAAAAATGGAGGATAAAATCCTAGTATGTGGAAGAGAGAAGCGGAATACAGTACTCCCACTGAAAGGACAAAAATTAGAGCAAGTGGATTCCTTCACCTATTCCGGAAGTACTATCTCATGGAACGGAATAATTGCTTCAGATATCAATTGAAGAATACCTCAAGCTAAGGGAGCATTCACAATGAAAAGGCAACTGCTAAATTCAAAGATAGAACTACAGACGAGGAAACAGTGCGTGAAAATATTCGCATGGAGCGTGGCACTCTATGGATCAGGAGCATGGACCACCGGGCAAGAAGATCAGAAAAGATTAAAGGCCTTCAAAACCTGGTGCTGGAAGGGGATGCTTAAGATTAAATGGACGGATTAAGTAAGAAATGAAGAAGCATACAGAAGAATAGACGAAGAATGGACCTTATGGAACACCATAGAGAAAAGCAGAACCAGATGAATTGGCCATTCCCTGAGGCACAATGGATTCGTGAAGAATATAATGGAAGGAAAAATAGAGGGAAAAAAAGTCTCAAGAGGAAAGCCAAGGGATAAATACATGGGACAAATAATGAAGAGTATATTGCAAAAAATACCAGGAAGTAAGCCAAGTAGTAGTAGTTTTGAGGGGAGGCGACCAACAGCTGAGGTCATTTGCGCCATAGGGGATAGACAGGAAAGGATGAAGGGTGGAGAGAAACCCGGCGTCGGTATTAGCCTACTCTTTACGAAAGGCGCTAAGGGGTCCGCGGCTTAACGTCCCATCCGACGGACGGCGTACTCACTCAAAGTGCCCTCCACAAAGCACCTCAAGTAGGGATCGAGATACCTCTGAAAATATTCAACACCGCCGGGATTTGAACCCGGGCCCTCTGAGTGGGAAGCCAGTACGTTAGCCCCCGCACTATCTCGATCCCAGGAAGTAAGCCAATTAGCATCAGTTAGGGAAAGGATGAAGGGTTGCAGGCAACCAATCTTAAGATTGAGAGACCAATGATGATGATGTGTTGGAGTTATTTCGTTATTCCTTCATGCGTTTTTCTTGTCTTCCATCTTTGCGGTAAGTGTGATATGGCCTTCGCTTTGTATCTTTCTTTCATTGTTTTACAAGCTTTGAAAGAAGTTATTTAAACCATTCGCTTTTTGGGTCTAATCTGTATGTATATTGCTGCTTTTTAGGAACTCAATGGTTAAACATTTTCCATGCAATTTCTTTAGTACTATTTCCAATTACCATCGTTTTTCTCTTAGGTTGGGATATATGTCTCTATACTGAATCTAATTGGTTTCAAGAAATACTTCCATGTAGACTCAGTGAAAGCGTTGTGCGTTTTCGTAATGTGTAATTTTCTAAGACATCCGGCAAAATCCTTGAAGTTACCTTTCTTTAATAGGTAAACATTTGGTCAGAGTTTACCGATTTCGTTTACCGAAATAGATAATTCTATTACATTGCTTTTTGGTCATTTATTTTTTCCATTTTTTTATGTATATACCCTTCAAGCAATCGCTTGGATGTGTGGCAGAGGGTGAATACACACCAGACCAATTTTTACCCGGGCATGACCCTATCACGGTCGGACACTGTTATTATGATCCCTTATCGTTCGTGGGAAAAATGGCATCTTAAATCTTTCTGTTCTATCCTCAATCTTTTTAATTTTACTGATATGATCTTTCCTACCAATTGTAAGATGCGGGTAATAATACATTTTCAACATCACTGCTAAAGAGACCTCATACTAATTAATGCAAGAGCTTCAATTTGAAATTTTACATACGGAGTGATTCCCAGCCTACCTGCTATAATATTTCGGATACGCAACTAAGTTTATCATTACAACGCTGTACAAATATAGCTCCTTTCCGCTGTTTGCGATCCAATACGGCATTTAATCCAACTTCGTGAGGATCCCAAACACTTGCAGCATATTCTAAATGAGGCCTAACCAGCGAAAGGTAGCATTTTCCTCTGACCTTTTCATCACATTAAAAAAGCCTTCAATAATAGGAGGAAAAGAGAGGAAATAGGGGAAATATAGGGCGAATTGCTTATAACCCACAATCTCCGGCCATTGATATTGTGATGACTTTCTGGGTGTTATGTTGATGTATCTCTAATGTTGGATGCATAACCACACACTTTCTATCTTCTTAATGAGTTTAATCTAGCTCTGAGTCTTCGCACATATTAAGGATTCTACCCAAGAGCCAATATTAAATGTAAGTGGCTCTGTGTCCTTTGGCACGAGTTTTTCTCAAACCTAGCGGCCTTTCAGTGTACCTTGTTCAAATCTCGATAAATTTTATCTTAAAAAGATCCCAAACCCTTGCCAAATACTCATTGCGAGATCTCACCAACGAAAAATAGCACCTTTCCTTCAATTTTTTGTCTTAACACCTTCCAACTATACATTTGACGAATGCCAGTTTTTTTAGCACACTCTACAAATAGTGCGTATTCTATTTTACTTCCATATTTTTCAATTATGGGGAAAACGGAGATGCAGTCCTTCGTAAGTTAACCAACCATCTGACGAAAAAAAGGATCGCGGAGATTCCTAAACCCCCTTACAGTCCCAACTTGGAACCTGCTGAATATTTTCCATTCCCAAAAGTGAAATGTTCCATCAAAGGGCACCACCATGGAACCCAAAGTGCCGCCAAGGAAGCGTGCTCGCATACCCTAGGGCACCTTCCTGGATCCGAATACTAGGGAGCCTTCGAGTCGTGGAAAAGCCGCCGGGAAAAGTGTGTTCACTCTTAAGGGATGTACTTTGAATAACTTTGAGGGGTTGTAGAAAAATTTGAAGTAAATACATCTATAGTTTAAATATACGTGTCCAAAACTTTTCCCCGTCCTTTTTTACAAACCTTGTCTCTCTTTCTTTATATGCATGCATCTATGTATTTATGTGTGTATGTATGTATATATATATATATATATATATATATATATGTATGTATGTATGTATATATATATATATATATATATATATATATATGTATGTATGTATGTATGTATATATATATATATATATATATATATATATACACACATACATACATACATACATACATACATATATATATATATATGTATATATACATACATACATGTAATATACATACATGTACATATACATGTACATATAATATATATACATATATATATATATATATATATACACACATACATACATACATACATACATACATATATATATATATTTATTTATTTATTTATATACACCAATGATTTCATCTAAGTAACATGGAAGTGTACCACCGGTCCAGCACTCTATCTCTTTGGCACCTTATAGTGATAAAGGAGAAGCATAAAATCGTTTCAAATAATAGGAACCACTTCTGAGCAGAGCTAGGGCTTCGGCGGCGGGCTTTTCAACAATCCCTGCCGCCTCCATCCGGCACATAAGAAACGGTACCTCGGAACAGCGGACGTGAGGTAAGCCGACCACCAACAGACCGTACAAAAGAGTTCAAGACAGCGAGATTCTATACAGAGTATCTTTTAATTGCATTTGGGAAATAAAACAGCCGGATGTTGGTAGTAAAAAGCTGGGCGAAAAATAAAGCGGTGCTGATGATAAGTATACAGATGGGATGTGGTACTAAGAATGACATACTTTCAGCCTTCCCTTTCACCATAGCGCTGATGCCGTTACATTTTGATATTCCTTATTCCTTTCTTTGGGTCACTTAGATTATTGAGCAAGGGAAAAAGAATAAATATGAGTGTTTATGACTCCTATTAGGTGCCTATGGAGGTAGTTTTACACGTACTAATCTCCACTTAAAAGCACCAGAGAAATTCTGCACCCTGCAATGCCAGTAACTCTTGGGGTGTTATAGCATTCTTTTTTGCTATTTTAGCTATCTACAGTACAATAACCACACGTGAGCTCGCCTTCCCTTCTCGGTTACACCAAACGAAACTATAATAATGTTTCTTTAATTGAGTGAGGTGCTAATTAGGACAACGCATTAGAACGCATTCTTAATGGTTCATGGCGGAATGCTAATGGTGATATCATTGAAGGTTTAAAATTAAAAGCATTTTGGTGATAAATTTTTAAAGTAGAGTGAATTGTTTCGTGGTGCGCATAAATCAACCAGTTGGTTTACCACTCTTTAATTATTAAAGAAAACAGCTTCATAAATTGGATTTGTCTGGTAATGCCTATCACAACTACACTCGTATACAAGGCGTCCGTTAGACCTGTTACTTGAATCTCAAAGTTTTATGAAAGATACGTATTGTTTGCAATCTGATGTTTTGTAAAACGAGTTCTCAACTATCCGTCATATTTTGAGAAATGGTTAGCGTTGGTTGTGTTTATATTTTGTTCATATTCTGCATGAATTTTGCATGGACCTTCTTTTTATAATCATTTCGTATGATTTGAATTGGTGCCGTTGTTATATACTCTTGAATTCAAGTCTTTTCTTTCGTGTGATTGATTTTATTCCAGTACATAATCAAACTGATTATTGTGTGGAGGTGTCATGGCTGAGATTGTGATACATAACCCCACACAAAAAGTCACAAGCCCTTTCGGTGGCTTTCGGGGTATTATGTAGATGTAGATAATTAAAGAACTAATTGGCAATGAAAAAGTTTACATAAATAATCATTTAAAATATTTCAAACAATTTCAATTAGAGGTGTGTAGAAGACTTCGAAGATAAAAAGAGCAAATAATTAAATATCTCACCCATGGTTAATTTAACGAATCAGAAGTATGTACTTAATATAAACCATAGGGAGTTGGTACCGATACTTTTAAAAGTAAAACCTATTTACAGCCATGTAAAATGTATGAAAATATTTCTATTATGATAATAATACTAAATTCAAATCATATAATCAAACCAGGCAGAAGGAATTATTACCGCTACAAACGTTAGCAAATATTTGAGAAGTACACTTGGCACAATAAAAGATAGAGATATTTTTATGTGTTTTCAATGGTTTTGTTTAATAAACACTCCCAATATCTGCAATTTCTTGCGGGCTAATGTACATATTGGCTCAATATTACCATTCAGTTGTGTACAACCTAATTTCATCGGACGAAGTTCCGAATGCCGGTTCAGATATCATATTTTCCCTCGCTTTGTGGAATATCCTCAACGTTTGGAAATTTTTAGACTTTAGAAATAAATGTTCTCAAAAACATGAATCAACAAAATAAAATCTCAGTTCCTACTGCAAAACTTTTAATTAAATCCAATATAAAATCACGAGTGGGAAAGAAACGATACTTTGGCTCAGGCCTCGGCCGGAAGGAAACTCGTTCGGCCAGTTGGAAAGCTATTCTACGGCGTAAGGCAATCCATTTCGAAAGTGTCAAAGCATTCATCAAGCTTCAGAGCTTCTTCGATTTCTCAGGAATATAGTTTGCCCTGGTCGTGAACGAGATGACAGTGCCACAGTATGGGGGCAACTCTCCATTGATTCTCGCACCGTCGCTACCAACTTTCGATTACGAAGTCCCCAAGCCGATAGTACTAAGCCAAGGCGTGCAATACGCAACAAAAATAATAATGGTATACTTATGCGTACCATTATTATTGCTGCGTAGAAATTATTATGAGCTATTAGCAATACATTTGTGTAAAATATATGAATATCTTTCCACGAAAATAAATTTTTCATAAAACTATAAGTCACATTAAATTAAGTCGTCTTTGTATTCCAGAAAAATAATATCATGTAATGAATTATATTTTAGAAGCGAAAATAACTTAATCGGGTTAATACTCAATTTTCGTATACATTCTTTAGAAATTACATCATCCCTTGTGATGTTATGAATGCATGAATGATTCACGAATTTATACCGGAAACCATGGAATGCTTTGGGAATTAGATACTCTAAATTAGTTTTCCACTTTGTTCGCTAGTTTAAGACGGCACGTTGAGATTTAAAAAATTAACGCCTCTTGAAGTGAAAAAGAATGTTGTGAACTTATCCCGTTGAAGATAGCTGGTTAAATAATTAGTTACATCGTGCTAAGCGAATTTCGGGTTTAAACTGAATGTATTTAATTTGGGAAGAAAGTATAGCTTTTAGAATTATTTCAAAAGTGAATGAAGTGGATCGTGCATCACTACAAACTGACTTAAATGACATTAAAACATGGTGTGAGGAACGGGGACTGGAATTTATTACGAAAAAATGTTCCGCCATGCATTTCTTAAATAATAGAAAAAACGACCAAACTTTACCAATTTACACACTCGGAGGTGTTCGGATGAGCGACGTGGATAAAGCAAAATACCCGGGGGTCACGATTGCATCGGATCTATCTTAGGAAAGACATGCACCCACGATTTGCGGAGGGGTACTAAAAAGCTGGCAAACGTCAAACGTGTAGTTGGAAGGTGTAGCGACGAAAATGTGAAGGAAACGTACTATTTATATTTATTAAAGCCTCAAATTGAATATGCGACGAGCGTTTGGGATCCTTTTAAAAAAACATTAATTACAAAACTGAATAGGGCACAGAAAAAAGCCGCTATGGTTCGTGAAAAACCCATACCCAAGGAAACAGAACGTGAAACATTTGATTCAGAATCTGGGGTTGGGAACCTATAGATATGCAAAGAATCAGGGTTAGATTAAACTTATTACAAAAATATAAAGCGTGTGGTTTTGCATCCGGCATTAGAGATATAGTTAGGCTTCTTAAATACATAGGAAGGGCCAAAAATTGCGCCAAAGTCACAAAGTTAGACTCTCCAACGGATAGATTCAAGTATTCGTTTTTCCCGCGCACTATTCGTGACAGCAATAAAAGGGGGAACACCTAAGAAAATAATTGGTACACACTGTCGAAAAGCGGGGTTCACAAGATTAAATTCCCACAAATACTATATCAGTAAATCTCCTATATTAATTCAAATCTAGCAACCTAACGCCCCGTGCCGCGTGCCCTCTAGCTAGGTGTGATATAGGTGAATGTATATAATGCCTATTTTATTTGTGAATTGTCCGTTCGGAATGCGTAGAATACTTACCACTAATAAGTGTCTGAATTTTTTGTGTGCCTGTCCTCCTCTAACGTATTTTCTTGTCCTCTTTGTCTTGGCATAGGAATAGCTGCCAACCATGTATTACTCGTAATATTTGTAGGCATATTGCATGAATGGTGTTCGGTCGCCCCCTCTCCACACAGTTTTCGGTGGATCGTGGGGGGCCAGGTGCATGAGGGAATAGAGGGAATATATGTAGAATAACTGGTGACCTATCCCCTCCAGAACGTCCTTGAGAAGGCTTTCAGGGTATTATGTAGATGTACAACATGATCTTGTGATGACGACCGCTCTTCCTTATTAATTTATCGTGAGCAGCGCGATTAAAATGAAAAACTTAATCTCACTGTAAATTCTAGTCTCAAATACATTTCAGTGAAGTTAGGAACCACCAAAGTCGACTTCCCCGCAGTCATGGGAATTTTAAATGACTAAGAAAGCACAAGGGAGAGAGGTCGCTCCACCTCTTCATATAAACAATCTCCTTTCCCTTCTCCCCATCCTGTTTTGCCCTCGAGTTTCTCTCAGCGCTCTTCATCAAACAAACACCCCACGAGCCCCACCCCTTCCCCCCTCCCCTCCCTTTATCCCCCCTCCTCCCCCCGCATTACCCCATTCTTTCCTTCCTTGCGAATAAATCCCTTCGCGCCGGCGAAACTAAGTCCTCTTGCCCGGAGAAAAACGAAAAATAAAAGAAAAAAGTTATTGGACTCACAGCCAATAAAAATAACCAAGGGTCATCCCTCAACACCGAATCATAATTTGTGCTCTTCTTTCACCGGTCCCCTTGGACGCAGAAGCTTTTTCCACTCTCCTCCCTTCCAATTCAGTCTACTCGAAACGAAATAAACCATACCGAGGACTTCCCTCTCCGCACACTTCTACGGAAGCAATAGCATAAGTCTTTAATACTTTCGGCCGCCTATCAAATATCACCTCCCCTGGGACTCATGTGAAAGGATATGACGGAAACGTTAACTAACGCAAACCTATGAAAAAAATAAGGTAATTGAAATAGAAATTTCGCAGCTCTTTGACATATTTGCTAAAATAAAATATTCATAGATATCACGTATTCGTTTAAGATATTTTTCATAGTACCTTTTATAATAGTAAATTATACGACTCTCAGTACTTTAGGGAGCAAATTGAGACCTTTAGTTAGCCTTAGAGATCTTTTGCAATAGTGGCTTGGGCAGGCACTTGCAACTAGGGTTGTAGACTCGTCTCACCCACTCAAACACGTTGGCTGCGTTAAACGAAATGCATTTAAATAAAAATTAAAGAAAAGGAATAACATTAATTGTATGCAGGGAATTAGAAACAATTTGGTACAAGCTAAAAATGAAAAAAATACCGGCGCATAGCACTGAGAATGACAAGACAACGTGAAAATAAATAGAGCTATCAATTTATCCGGTTGCAAAGACAAAGGTGTTGTAGTGGCTAAATTCTCTCTCCTTCTCTTTTGGCCAGCTACCATTCCAGATTACGTTCATTTAAATTACACAAAATAAACCTTCCCTTCTACCTGGTTACTTTCTAAATTTCGCACCACTACACTCATACAGGTAGTGTCATTTTAGCAAGGTTAAGAACACACGAATGTAACTATGACATAAAGGAACTTATTATAGCTCTACATTTGTTGGGTTATTTAAACCACAAAAATAAGATAAAGGAAATAGAGACAGCTACAAATGCTCGTTCTTTCTTCAGAAAATCCGTAATTACAATTGTAAGAAATCAAAGTAATTATAGAAATAGCAAAGACTTTCGAATTACAGGTGCGGGCAAGATAAAGAGCTGCGTAGGCATCTTACACATTCACTGGGGCATGTACAGGTTTATGTTAGCTGCTGCTTTATGGATTTGCATATGTTAAATTTAAAAAGAAGTTAGAGAGAAGATGAGTACTGTTTTGTTACACCGGCAGCCGAACCCAAATGTCTTGCTCACACCAGTTGACCGCTGCCTCGTCTACTGAAACCACAATTTTTTCAATTCCCCAAATGATAACATTATTCCCTCATAGAAAATATTTATCTTTCATGCTTGGATAAGGCCAAAAACCTAACACCCTGAATACATGAATTCGTAAAAACATAAAATTGAACAAAGGGTTCTCTTCCCGGAAGACCAACTTTTCAGTGTTTCTAGCGATGCCACTTCCCTACAGAAGTTTCTTCTCAACTTGGTTCTCCTCTTTGAAGAACACTATCGCCTCGTAAAATCCTCCACTCCGTTCAACAAAATTAAAACAAACACCGCGTTAACATTCTAAGTCAAATTTACTTTTTATTATGTTTGAACGGGGGAAAACGTTGTTTATTGTAATAAAATGTTACAACCCCTTACGATTGAAATCAAATTGGAATAATATTACGACTAAACACGATGAATTCATTATCTTTTTGTCACATTATGCTTCTATTTATTTTATTTGACAGTTTTCCCGTTTTATACACATACGTTCGGATGGGTTACATAACGATACGGCATTTCTTAGCCTCAAATAACAAGAAAACCGGACACCTCACACTGAAATAAACTTTTGCTCAATTTCGCATCCATTCTATCACCCTTCACTTCCGTCTTCCCCCTACCTCGCTTCCCTAGCATCTTCCTTTCCATCACAGTCTTCAACATCCCATCGCAAATGAAAATGCTCCCCATCCATCTTTCCTGCCCCCTTTTGACTTCTTCCAAGAATCCTCTCTCCTCCCAATACGATGCCTAGTGCTTCTTCGTTCGTTTTTCTTTCCATATTATCTTCTCAATCCTTCTTCACACCCATATCCAAAAGTCTCCACTTTGCATCTTTCATCTTACTTTAATAACTGAGTTTCTGTGCCGTACCAAACCACGCTTTATTTCAGTTCTCAGCGATATTTTCTTAACACCCACACTTAAGAGTCTCTGTCATCAACGCCCTTCTCCTAGAGAATACTTTGTCCAACTAATGTCTTCTCCATTTCTAACTGTCACTTTGACCATCTCCGTCCAGAAACCTTCCAATCATTTCATTTTCAATGATTGATCAAGATTGAAATAAAATTAGATTAATTTCATGACCAAAAACTTTCAAATAATGTTTTTTGGGTAACTTCATGGTGATATTTTGTTAGTCAAACATTTTTCATCTTAAAAAAAAACTCCTATGTTCATTGAGTTCAATAATATTCAAACGCAACAAATATATCGAATGAAGTAAACAGACAAATTGATCTCATTGCCCCTCCTTTAATATCCGGCCATGGAATTTCGCCTACCAGCGATTCTCCGCTTCCGTTCGAAGTTCGAGGGATGCAACCGAAAAACATCCTGAGAAATAATATGAATGCTTGTAAACGGATGTGGCAAAATGAGTTCACCCCTAGTTCAAGAGAGCCCCGCCATCCCCCTCTCCGCTCGGGTGCCCCGCATGGTCTGGTCCCGAACGCCTCCTCGCCTTTAAGCGACTCTCCACTCCCACACTCCTCTTTGGCACCTCCTTCCTCCCAGGCCCCTCTCCCGCTCCCTCCCTTCCCCACTTCCTTCACGTCCGACCGATCCCCATGGCCTGTGTCAACTCTCCCCGAATCTCCGCCGCGACTCTCCCCTACTTACACCCCCAATTTTTCAGGTTTCCCCACTTTCTCCCCGGGAAACGGGGGAGAGAGAGAGAGAGAGAGAGAGAGGAGAAAGAGAGAGAGTGGGGACAGGTTCGCAGCCTCGGAGGGAGGAGAGTAAAAATATGATGAAAGGAGTCTGGAGGAAAGAGGAAGAAAACGGTGAAGGGATGAAAGAGTAAGGGAAGGAGGCGGGAGATCTTAGGGGGAAAATTTGAAAGGGGATGTTCGTGGGGGGTGGAGGGGGGCGTCCCAATACTTCCTATCCATCCCACTACCTTTTCACTAGGAGCAATAATAAAACTTTTTTCCACTTTCCCAAGCCCCCTTAACTCGCGCGTCCGGAATAGTTGTACACTTTAGTATGTGGAGAGGGGATCCATCCCTACACTTAGGGAAATCTGCTATCCTTTCCCTTTTTCTCGACCCCTTCCCAATCCCCAATACTTTTTGCCTCCCCCCCACCCCCGCTCAATCGTGCGAACACCCGACCGAGTCCCCTTCCCCTCGCCCACAGCCAAAACACTTCCCTGACGCCCATCCCATCAGCCATCCCTCACCTCACGGTCCGCTAAACATCTTTTCGCTGTTGTTTCCTCCCACGCCTTCCCGCTCTCATAAATTCCCTCCCGACAAGTGAACGCCTCCCCGCTGGTCACTCCGCCGACTTACTCTCCTCTCCTCACTTCCTTCTTCCTTCGTGCCCCGCCCGGGACTCCTGTTTACAAAAATCAGAAGGAAAAAAGTAAGACTTAGGGATTGAATTTTCGGCAGTGAAGTTTATGCAAGGCTTAAATAAAACGGTTCGTGCCTTCCAAGTGTATTCTTTGTCAAATCCGTGGGATTTGGAGGAGGGGAAAAAATCATCAAACTTTTATAAATCAAGTCTCATGGATACGTTCAGTTTGAGAGCAACTCAATTTTGAATTTATGATTCACCTTCTGCATCCTTATTCGAAAGATTCCCAGTCTTTTCTATTTTCGCGGGATTTTGATTTATTAATTAAAATTTCTTTTAAAGAAGATTTGTCTTTATGATAATAATTGCCTCCTTATTATTATTAAATTAAGAGGAAAGCAATAATATTCTCCTATTCGTGTTATCTTTTAATAACGTTAGCCTAAGCAGAGCAGGGGAAATTTCAAATCTCTAAAAAATGACATTAGCATGTATTATTCATAGGAAGTTGTAAAACACACTAACCCTCGTTGGGGTCGGGACTTCATGAACAGAAGTGTAATCGCATTTAAAAAATTGAAAGATAATAATAATTGAGCAGGTAATCACCTTAAAAACAGAGAAAATATGAAACCTCTGAAAAGGATATGGCAATCTTAGGGATTTAAGGGAAGCAGTCATAAAACTACGCGTCAACGGAATTCAGATTCAGTACCAATAAATTTTACCTCTATCAGAACAGCATTGAACATCAACTTTCGTGATGGGGTAACAAAAAGTGTTCTACTCGAAAAGCAAATACTTCTTTCCTATTATTTTTAATAAACCTATACAATTGTGTATATTTTCAATTCTATTACACGGAATCAAGTGTTTAAGACCCCTGTTATTTTACGTTATTTAGACTATTCCTAGAGTACACTATGAATGTGTGGCATTTTAGACCTATATTGTGCGCAACGTAGATCAGCTAAGTTTGTGAAAAGTGGCAATGAACAAGGAGGCAATGTCACGACATTATTGAAAGAATCTCAATGCAACAATTTCAGAATGTAAAAATTATTCGCTTTGACCGGGATTCGAATCTCCATCCCTCCATGTCCTGTCGAGTGCTTCCGCCAGTTAAACTATCGCGGCGTCCTCCCAAACTCTGAAATTTTGGGGGCTTTAAAGGAACAAAATGCTGTGACGAAATGCCTTGTATGTAATACCATAGTAACTTTTAACGGAGCCATCCGCAAATGTTAGCAATCCGCGGAGCAATTCGCTAATACTGTTGCGGCATCTCCCGCAGTTTCTTCGAAATTTGTCAAGGTATAAACAGCGTAAGTGTTTATAGTTGGCTTTAGCCTCGTGGACTGTGGCGCGTCGCGCATGACTACGAATGCCTGTGACATTGTACGTACGGTATTTCGTCAAAACATCTTGTTCTTTGAAAGCCCCCAAACTTTCAGAGTTAAAGCGATAGCTTAACTTGCTAAATTTCTCAACCTGACATTGAGGGATTCGGGTTCAAATCCCGGTCAAGGCGATTGATTTTTACTCTCTTAAATTGTTTCATTGAAATGCAAATCAGCGGATGACTCCGTTAAAAGTTACTGTTGCAGCATCTCCCGCAATTTCTTTGGATTATTGAAGGAGTTAGGATGGGAGCATCTCGTCTACAGTGGATTGAAATACATGCCAACTTTGCTGCGTAAATTTGTGGCCCATCCCTCCCTGTAATCCGCTAAATTAGCTAGGAATAAATTCACCACATGCACTCAGGGAATTTATTCTGTACTGAAGACCGGTTATGGAAAGTTATGTTGCCGCCAATGACCAAATTGGCGATAATGTGCGACTAAAGGATACAAAAACAGAAATACATCAAATTTCTTACTAGACTCCGGGAGAATAAAACATTTTGAGTATTTATTACCAGTACGGTCTCAGATATTCAAAAAGGTTCTACTCCCAAATGATGATGATAATTTTTGATTTTTTAAATATTTAACTCGTATGAATACGCTACCATAACCTGCGTTGCTAACTCTTAAATTCTATTTGTGTGGTACCTTCACTAATATCCTAGCAGTATTTGTATCCATGCTTTCCGGGGACTCCTGCTATTATCCTCTTTAGCATTTCATTGTCTCACCGGACCTCCTCCATCAAACTGTCCTGCCTTCTTTTTTTTCATCCAAAAATGTTCTTTCTTGTCCTAATTTCCTAGAACCTCACCACTTCTATTGCTTATGGTCCATTTTACCTTCACCATCCGTCTCAAAAGTCATCAATCTACGTTTACACTCATATCTCATTGAACGAATTTACCATCCGTACAAAACTGCGCTCCATGATATAGTTAAGCAGAATAATTTCCTTCACATACTATCTTAATGTACCAGCCATTAACTTCCGTTTCTTCCGTACACTGCCGAAATTTTTGTATAACAGTTTATAGCTGGTCGATATAAGAGGCCAACCAAAAGGGAATGAGCGGATGATATCAGAAATGGAGGTAGGTACTTTTAAAGTTTTTCGACTAAGGAGTTGACCCATCAAGTCAAACTCTTAGGAATCCACCATTGGAAAACAACCAATTGAAATATATTGCTTAAATATCTAAGGTGGAATTCCAATCCCTAAAACCTCAGCGTGCAATACTCAACCCACAGAAATAACGAGGGAAACCGACGTACTTTAAAGTAATGACCTTAGTGTTTAAGCTAAAACTGAGTACAAAACTGCAGGTAATCAAAGAAAAAAACGAAGCCAACTTTTCAGTTTGCACGGATTGAATACATGGATTTTCCAATCCAGCCAAATACGTGATTTTTGATAAATTGCTTTTTGGCGATTTCCTTATATTACTCGTTGAATATTAAAGTTATGCATTCGAGCAATACAGTATTTTATCCAAAGTATCTTTAAGATTTGAAAAACCCAGAATTACATTAGTTGGACAGAAAAATTAAAGCGCCGCTATACACATAATCCACGAGGTGACAAATCGGCTCCTTCATACATCGCAACAATCCACCGTAATGCCCACTTGATTTTCTTTCCCTCTTGGCATCCCCATGGCCTCCCCCTCTCTCTCTCTCTCCCTCTTTCTCAACGCTCCTTGTTTGCATTCATCGCACCAGTGCCCCTCCCTCCTTCCCCCACCCGCCCTTCCCCCACCCGACCGTCATCTCCCCCTAACATCTTGCCAAACTCTTCCCATGTCGTACCACTCCACCCTGCCCATCCTTCCAAATTTCCTTTTATTCTCTTCCACTCACGGCAATAACTTCTTGGATCGTCTTTTGCACAATAGTCTCTTAAGAATAAGGAAGAAATCTGAAACTTCTGCATCACGATTACCGTAATGTATTATTTCTCTTCGTCGAGGAATTTGATAAAAATAAAACTGCCGAGTTGGGTGCCCAGGAAGGAAAATGCTCCGCTAGGTTTTATTTTCCTTTCCTTGCAAAGAAATGAGGTTTTGCGATAATGGATGTTTTTTTTTATTCTTGGATTTCGTAGGATAACGATTGATAATAGTTTTGAACATTCAATTCTAAATTTTTCAAAGTTTTACATTTCAATTTTTTCATTCCATAAAAGAAAAAATAAACAATTACACATTTTTTAATGGTAAATGAAGAAGACTTGAGTATTTGTCATGACTGAACTCATCGTTTTCTATTGTCCCTGAATATCAATCTAAGTGTTACCTACTTCATCAAAGGTGAAGATGTAGCATGTATTTTTCAATACATATTCTCAAGAAAATCATTATTTCTTAACCTCCCTTCCTGTTACGATTTCAAATGATAGTGCCATTTTTAGAAGATACAAAAGTACTTGATATGCTATTACTTAAGGGGAATAAATTTGGTAAATATTTGGAAGGAATATCGAATTTTTAACCCATCCATTTCAACAAGAAACGTTACTCTTTCAAGGAATAAGTAATTAGAATTACATTTATGGAGTTTCTTGAAAAAAAGCAACGCAAAAGCGAATTTTTCTACTTAAGAAACTTTTATCATGCACAATCTCTGTTATAACGCCACTTTCAAATTGCTTGAAGAGAGGATAATGGCCTTTGACTTCGATTATAAATCGGGCAGTTGATTCCTTGGGCAGGAACGTTTCTTTAAGGTCATATATTCTGGGACGTGCTCAAGTCCTATTGGGTTTTAGATACCAGGAAAGTGATCGAAAACACTCGAATTTCGCCATTGCCATTATTCAATTCACTGTATACATCGCCATGCCGAGTTTTTTAGCGAATGTCCGCAACCGAAGATTTTTTATCCAAATTAAATAAATCGAATTATATTGTTAACTTCTCTGCTGCGCATGGGAAGGCTCCGCGGTGAAATAAAACCTCAGGCTGCAATACTGAACACAGAAAATCTGCCGGTTTTTTGGAAAACCGTCAAGAAGGAACAACGGAACATAACATTTGAGAGCCTGGTTGAGGATACACTCTCTGTGTATTATTTGCTAAAATGCTTAAAATTAAGATAAAATGATACCTGTTTAATGGTTACACAGAAGAATATGTATTTGTGTCGTAATATATTGTCAGGCTGGACCAAATGATGATTTAAAAGAAGAAATTAAATGTATGTGCGATCAGCGTAAGAATTTTTTTTTCTCTCGGAAAACTCGTGACCAAATATGTTGACCACATACCTTTAGCGTCCGCATTAGCCAGCGATTCATAACTACCTGGTATACCAAAATTTTGCTTGGTATATCACATACCGGTATTTCTCTGGAAAGAATACTCTGAGATGAAAGACAACATTCGTAGGTTGTGCTGTACCCCGCAAGTCACCCCAAGGACTTCTGGCGGGGGATCTTAGGTCACCACCCGTAATTAAGAATAAAACCGCATGCCAAACCTACAAATTCATCCCAATTTACACGCACAATATCGTTTATATTCATGTAAAAAAACCTTTACAACTCTCAAAAATGCAGATAAATACAATATCAACTAGCAGGCACACATCCATCTACGCATATACCTTATGACTACACACATTTAATCTTGTGCTGACATGTAAAGTTCATTGTCATCGTTGCCTGTGAATTTTACATGCATAAATACAATATCTCATTTTTAGATAAGTTTAATTGATAATTCCTTAACATTTTAAAACGTCAATATCTTACTCAATTGTTTCAAAGAGGGAGATGGAATAATTACTACTACAATAATATAGGGACATGTATAATTTATGATCTTTGTCTATGACGACATGAATTGAAGTGGAAATTAAGTATCTTCGGAAAAATAGATGCTAAGGTGGAAAGAATAAGCCAATTTCCCTCAAATGAAATACTATAGCAACTGATCAGAATTTAGTCTATAGATAACAGCGTTAGACAAACAATTGGGACGGAGTTGAAGCTGATGATATTAGAATGGATTCAGGAACACTCATTCGGGAACACACGTTCGGGAAACAGAATCCGTGAACTGCATGTCGGCCAAATTTGTTGGCTGGTGGTGCTTCCACGATAATGGCGATGAAGAGGAATATTAGGGAATTGTCAAGGGAACAATATACTTTGGCAGGGGCTGGTATTGCGCTAGGCTTGAATAGCAAAGCATGGAAATTAAAGGGGAAGGGAACATTAACGTACAAAAAGGACTCTAAGTTATTGGGAAACAAGATAATATCCCTGTTTGGGAATAACCAGCAGTAGTAACGCAAATATTAATATTAGCATTGGTATTCTACCGAATTAGACACAGTTTTGAAGTACGCAGCCCATATAACTGTGCTACTCTATTCACTTCCGTATAATATTTTTCCATCTAATATATCTATGTGTGTGTGTGTATATATATATATATATATATATATATATATATATATATATATATATTTATATATATAAACACAGTACCCGACCCGAAGGTCGGTTTAGTAGGTGATGGTAGAGCTCACCCAATAATAAGCCCTACACGGCGTGTGAAATTCACACATCAGGGTAGGGGGCCAGTTCCTTTCCCTGTGCCGGTTATCGTTTCCCAGGAAGATCTGGTACCCGAAAAATCACTTTAGCTTGGGTGGAGCTGTAGGTGCCCAGAGTGCCTTGCCCGGGAATCGATCCCGCGACCCTCCGGTCAGTAGTCCAACGCTCTACCCACTGGACTACCGCGACCCACATATATATGTATATATATATATATATATATAATACACAGTAACACACAATATAGAAACACAAAAAAAGAAGAACACTCACACGTTATTTCTTGATATTTCGACGGAAACAATCCGTCTTCCTCTGAAGATATAGAAGTAATGCAGTCGGAACCGTCCCCACCATTGTAACAGAAGATCTGCCATACACCTTTTTGGTGGCTCGCAGGGTATTGATATAGACGTAGATCTTGCGACGATGAAAGTGTGCGCGAAACTGGTGCTGAAAGTCTTGAGCGAGGAAGAAAAACTGTCGCGGGTGGAAATTTCGCAAGAAATTTTGGACTGCGTCCAGGAAGATGAAGATTTTCTCGACAACGTTATTAACTCAAAGGATATCTCAAAAGGAGCTCAAAGGATATCGGTTCGACTTCATCGAGGCGGTTCAAGCGACGAGAAACACACTCAACAGTATTCCAGAAACCGACTTCCAGCGGGCTTTTGACGAGTGGCAGACGCGCCGAACTAAGTGTATCGATGCAGGAGGATTGTATTTTGAAGATAATTAAGTAATTGTAATGATAACTGCAATACATTTTGATTATTGGAACCCGTCCCGATACTTATTGTGCGGCCCCTGTTTATGTGATGTCAACTATCATAGTAAGTCAGGGCCTGTAATATATCTAACATCCTCGGATATGTGACCTGCTACAAATTTACACTGTCAATTTAACCTGTATTTAAACCTACGGTTAGCTAGTGGCTCCCATCCTAAATCCTCCAATAGTGCCGTGTCCCTGCTACCTTGCTCATAAAAACTTGTCATAAACCTAGCTATTCTACGCCACACTCCATCTAGTTAATTTAATAGAAATATTAAAAACTTTGAATTTACAAGTCGGAACAAAATTAAACACTATAGAGATGTTAGGTATACTTTCAGGTGCATGTGTATGTTAGTTGGTAGTTTGAGTGTTTGCATGTGTGTGGGGTGTAAGTGTTCATGCATGAATGTATGCCATGTTTTTTTTTATATATGATTTTGTCGTTATTGCATGCGATTTTTTTTTTTAATTATTTTTCTTTTCTAAATTATGGGTGGTGTCCTAGCACCCCCCGCCACACGCCCTTGCGGCGGCTTGCGGGGTATTGAGTAGATGTAGATGTAGATGTAGTTCAGAAACTAAACTCATTATGGGATTTATGTAATTTCCCAAATAAGTGAAGTCTCCAGAATGCTCTTTTTGTCAGTAAGCTTGAGCTGGCGGTTAAACTTGTTTATTCACCGGGATTTGCTATCGGAA
This sequence comes from Hetaerina americana, assembly GCF_022747635.1. Taxonomy (NCBI): domain Eukaryota; kingdom Metazoa; phylum Arthropoda; class Insecta; order Odonata; family Calopterygidae; genus Hetaerina; species Hetaerina americana. Next base: position 78,839 of record NW_027286744.1, read on the forward strand.
GCTATGCTCGAGTATAGTTAAGGTTTCAATATTCTTAGTGTATAATGCCTATTGCTTAAAACTTATTTATTTTCCCGTTCCCCAATTTTAGCTCAATCTGTTTTATGAATGTGGAACTCGCGATTTCACTGTGGTATTCTCCGTCGCCTGTATTACATTCACACCGCGGGCTCTTCCTCCCTCACCCCTTCCCAAACCCTACTCCCAGGCCCATGCACCGGCCCAAACTAACCCTCTCCCCTCACAGCGCCCCATACCTTGGATTTATGTTAACAATTCTTGTCACGGAAGGTACAAGGGGGGGTGGGCCGAGGTTCGAGGGAGATGGCGGGAAGGGGTGGAAAATCCTGGAAAAAGCGTGTGCGCACTTTGGGGGTTAGAATGGGGAAGCGTTCGGGGACTAGTCCACGGGGGTTGACGGGCTGGTGGAGGATTTCAGAGGGAAGGAATGGGGAGAAGAGGAGGACAGTGCCCGAAGGAGAAGAAGACTGAGAGAGAGGGAAACGAGAAAGTTTCCTGGGGGAAGAGGGGGAATTGTGGGCGGTAGATGAATGGAAGATGATGCGGGGAAAATTACACAATAGTATCGGTGAGATAAGTGCCCTCCTACATTCCAAGAGAATCCAAAGGTTTTAATAGTTGTAGCAAATGAGTTAATAGACTCTTCCGAGACAGTAATAAAACACACCAATGGGCGCGGGAGAGGGTTTACATCACTCGACCGACATCCGCGCAAGCATTCGGATCCCTCAGCGCTCACTACACCTACTGGACTGCACCGATGGGAACCATATCGATATCTATGAATTACTGAATCAATGCAATTATTTCCATTACGATTAATAATATCGATTCTTGTCAATAAATAAAAATTCACCCAAGGGAAATAAACGAATGCTTTATGTCTTGAAAATATGACATAAATGGATATTTCACGTGTTCCAATATGAAATCACATTTTATAGACCGATCACTTATTTTTTAAATCAAACGTATCAAGTTGATCAAATAAATGCAATCAATAAAATATGATTAAGAAAAATATATTGTTATTAAAACAAAGACGTATGTTAACTTCCATTGTGTTTGTTTTCTAAATTTACTAGCCATCAGGGAATTTATATTAACCTCTTTAGTTCATACACATATAAAAAGGCACTAAAAGCAGCAATGATACTCGTATTTCCGCTCATTTGAAATTTATTCAAGTTTGAATTCGCAATAATAACATGGCAAACGATTATTTTATTTGCAGGTGAAAATGTAATTTGGTTTGTTTCCCCTCGTCCGTCGATTTTCAAATGGAAAGCCTAGGCTGCAAAAACATAAATTGGAACTATTTATAATGGTCAACTACCGTTTAAGGTATTCTTTGTATGGCCACAGATAATATCGCTACAATCCTTAGCTCCTTCTAAAAAGACAGCCAGATAGCACACACTAATGTACACAAAAATGCTCTACAGTTCTAAAAACTTATCTCCCTTCATTCTGCCTAATATTCCTTTGCTTCCCCCCTACTTCCTTCCCCCTACTTCCTTCCCCCTACTTCCTTCCCCCTACTTCCTCTCCCCTATCGCACACAATATGTGCTATGCTGAGTATTAAATTGTTCGCTCGCCATTGAATTGTATCTTTCATCAAGGATTACCACAGGTTATTTCTCTCCAATTCCTTTATTTTTTTTAATAAAAGATAGTTCTCCCAAAAATAGCTAAAACGCAGTTATCTTAAGATAATGGTTTTTTTGTCGCAAAAAAACTGTCCTTTCCTTTGCTGTTGTTGTGACTTTTACTTTACTCTTGGTTTCTATAAATTGCTGTGCTCTCTTAATACATTTCTCTTACCCTTCATCTGCATCCACGCAATACTCCGGCAGCCATCGTAATTGTGTGCGGCGGGGGGTGTCAGGTCACCAACCACGCAAGGACAATCTCAATCATGTCCCCTTTACACAAATATTAGTTTTATCATGCACTCGAAAAATATTAATCACAAGAAAGAAAATGCTACAGATGGGAAAATATTTAAAAACAGGATACGTACATTCAAATCATGTTGTATGACTGTTGAAAGAATGATGTATTAAATAAAAAAATGACAGGCAGGATAAGGAAAACAATTGATGAACTGCCAATTATAAATATCTCCTATGCGATTGCTGAAAAATGCGTTTTCATCTCTAATGGTACAAGTTCTCGAGAGGAAAATTTTTCCTTAGAAAATATCTTTTCATGTACATAAATGCAACAAGGACCCTTTCGACAATATACCATAATGCATTACTCCACAACTTTCTGCTCAAGTTGTTTCATTATCTCTTTTCCTCCATTCTTGTTATGATATCACCTGCAACCCATGGTTTCCTGATACTTTTTGTAATTTTTGCCACTAATCTCCTCTCTGGGTCTCTTATTATTCCTTTTTTTTTAAATTTTCTCTTTTTTCCCGTTATCTCCCATCTTATCATCCTCTATTAAAATTTCAGTAAGTGTTTCCTAGATTTTATTAAGAGCTTATTGTAATTCTTTATTTTCACCCCTTCAGCACTCTCCCTTTGTGTAGCACTCTCCTTCCATCTAATCCTTCTGAATTTTAAGTTACGTCCCATAGCCCCTAATTTATGACGCGATCCTGCACGCTGCCCAGGCAAGATGTGCGTTCTATTGAAGCCGTCCCTTAATCTATGCCTAGCAATATAACCATTTAACTGTTACTATGTAACGTATCCCTAGACATTTTCCTTAGATTTCCTTAGCTTGTACTAGATGCTAGCTAATTATCAAACCACGTGTTGTAACTCTAGCTTTTAGTATCATCACCTTCAACTCTTAATTCGTAAATAAAACTGTTTCTAGCGTGAATTGGTGGAAAATCATATTGAAATTGAAAAATAAAGACCTTGGCTTTTTCACATAGAACATTTTTATTTAAGACCTAGGTTTCGTTATGGGATAACATCGTCAGGTATAAATACAGGTCAAACACAATATATATGTATATATCTGGGTTGAGGGGAAGAGGAAGGAGGCAGGAAAGCCTCCGCCTAGGGATATACATATCTACTGTGTTTGATTTGTATTTTTACCTGAAGATGTTATATCATAACGAAACCTAGGTCGTAAACAAAAATGTTCTATATGGAGGAGCCAAGTCAATTTTCTATGTGGAAAGCCAAGTTAATTATTTTTCAATGTCTTAATTTTTAGTAATTGATTGATTACGTTTACGTTAGTAGTGTCTATCTATCAGTAATACATTTACGATGATTCTTTCCTTATGTACCGGTCCTATTATTCGTAACCCTTTCCACTAGCTTGAGCCTTCGATAAACTCGCTCCTTCAATATGTCTAAATTATCTAGAAAACTTTTCTTCACGAAGTCCCGTGTAAATCACTATAAACATGCTTTTGTCTATTACTGCTTCAATATTGTCCATCTTCAAAACAAATGTCAACTTTCGTCTTTTGGTCCAGATTCTTAGCTTATACTAAATGAATTTACCACTCTCTTTAATGGGTAAGTAATTGAAATAAATACTAGCCAAGGTAGAGTAAAGAGTATATTTGAAGAATTAGTTTAAGACAAGTAGTATCATATTGCTTAGACTTCTTTTATGGCATTATTTCCATCAAGTTAAGTGGTTTCATCATTTTTTTTAATAAGACATAACTTGGTAGTTAAATTTGATACAATGTTAGCATTAGTTTTAATGGATCTTGATTCTTTTAGTCCTACGCAAAATGTTAAATTTCCTTTAGAGAAATAATAGCTTATAAGATTCTCCATTATTATATCTGCTTTAAATCATTTTTTTAAAGATGAAAGTCATAGATTGCCGCTTGTTAAGCTGCTTTTTTCATTTGCAAGTATTTGGATACCAAACAATATCGACTATTTTTTTTATTTCAACGGTAAAAAGAATGAGTTAAGGATATGCATTCCTACTCCATTTTTTCGAATACGAGGGGTACCACCCTGCAACATCACGCTTTCATCAAGTAGTTATCTTCCAGGCGGGTTAACTTGTTCATCCGGGAGTGCCCGGCCCCTCCTCCAACCCGGATTCCATAGCCCTTCTTCCTTATTTCTCACTTCCGCTTCTCCGCCGCTCCGTGATCTTCCCTCTCCAGCATCTCTCAACTCGAATAGCAGGAGGCGATGAAAATGAAGACCACGTGGAAGGAGACTCCTTTTCCAAACCGATTACTTAAATTTTCAATGAGCTGCTTTCTCACTCACTTCCAAGGCACGCGAGGAAACTGAGATTCGTATTCCCTAAAGAAGACTCCTTTCCTTCATCAACTCCATTAAGCACCGTACTTGAACTTTGCCCAAGTTAATGTGCCATCCAAAACACATCTTCATCCACACAACACCCTGAAAGCCGCCACAAGGGCGTGTGGCGGGGGTTGTTAGGTCACCAGCCATGAGCCCACAATCGCAATTATGTTACCTCTAGACAAATATTTTAAAATATCGACTATTTTTGAAAAAGTTTTACCTCACGAAAGAAAGTACTGCACATGCAACAATATTTAATGACACAATTCGTCTATTCACATCATACCGTAGAACCTTTCAAAAGATGGGTCAATTTGATAAAAATATTAAAGTGCAGGATGAAACATGCAGCTATTGACAAAGATATACACTTCGTATTCCTATAATCTCTTACGTGATTGCTGTCATATCTATTTGGATATCTAGTGGTATGAGGAAAAAAAAGCATTTTCATCCATTCCACACTACACGTAAATCTCCCTAATTTCACTTTAGTGATCTAATCTTCAATAGTAAGTCGGGGCCTGTCATATGTGTTTAACATTTTCAGATAGGTAACCTTTCTCAAATTTCCGAAGTACATTTCATTTGTATTGAAGCCTACGATCAACCAGCCCATCCTTTTTCTTTCTATAGTGTCGTGACACTGCTACCTTGTTCATAATAACTTTATACAAACCTAGCTGCTCTAAGTTGCACTCGATCTAGTTCCAAAACTAGGCCTACTTCATGAGGATCCCATACACTTGCAGCATACTCAAGGTGGTGTCTAACTAGCGTGAAGTAAAGAATTTCCTTGACCCTTTCATCACAATTCCCAAGTATAATTTTTATGAACCCTAACTTTTTATTTGCTATTTCACGAATGTGTTTTCCCGAGAACTTATCTGTAGCTATCGTTACTCACAAGTGCTCTACCGATTCCACGTCGGTAATGTTGGTTCCCTGTGTAGTGTGTTTTCTTGAGAAATATTAAGTAGTGAATTTAACCTGCATTGAAACGCAAGAAAAGTTATAAATAATGTTGGTGCCATAGTCATCATCATAGTCGTAGGATTCAGTATGATTGCTAATAATCTTATTCGTGTGAGATTCCTATTAATCACGTTATACTCATCGAAGAGTGACAGTCAGTAAAAGGCAGTCCACAATACTGACGTAAGAAAAAACACTCCACGTTGGCCCTCAGTGAAATGATGATGAGAATGAGAACAAAGAAAATTATCATATCCCCACGCTATTTGAGTAGGTTAGAACAAAAATTTAGGATAAGAGAAATAAACTCCACTACAATTTGAATACAAATAGTCTACATCTACATCTACTTAATACCCCGCAAACTGCCACAAGGGCTTGTGGCGGGAGGTGTTAGGACACCACCCGTAATTTAGAAAAAAAACCGCATTCATAAGCCTAAAATTTATTGTATCCACAAAAAAAACATGGCATACATTCATGCAAGAACACTTGCCTCCCACACACAAGCAAACACTCAAACTACCAACTAGCATACACATGCACCTGAAAGTATACCTTATATCCTATACACAAGCACCTACGAATACACCTAATATCCTTGCAATGTCTAATTTTTTTCCGACCTGTAAATTCAATGTTTCCAATATTTCTAAAAGGACTTCGGTTTAATACTGTAATGATTTCTGATTTATCCGGGAAAGAATGAGTATTTGTGTCTATCTGTACTAGGATCTATCTATCTATCTATTTCAAGTGGCTACCAGCCTAAATCCCCTAAGAGCCCTGTCACACTTGTGTCCTTGTCATAAAAATTTTTAACGAATCTGGCGGATTTTCTCTGGACTTCATCTAATTCTTTATGCCAAATTTCCTCCCAAGGATCCCAAATACTTGCGGCGTATTCCAAATGAGGTCTAATTAGAGCAAAATAATACCTGTTTTTAACTTCCTCATTACATTTCCCCACTACCCGTTAATTGAAGCTGAGTTTCTTTGAAGCGGATCTGGATATTGCCCTGAAAAGTAAAAGTAATTCTCTCACTCAAAATAGTCATTCTTTCCTCGGACAGTAAGGATTTTCTAGTATAATAGTGACAAATTAAAGGCACACTAGCTATAGTATAGATATTCAAATTACTAAAAGAGCCAGAATTAAACGTCACGTAGACATCTGGTACATTTTAAGGTCTATGTGATAGCATAGAGTTAAAGAAAAACAAGTTGCCAGATGTTCACATGAGTTAAAATTAAAAAATTAAGTGAACATCTAGACGATAACCAAAATGGGTTTTGGTCGTATGTACGGTAGGTTAAGGGAAATAGGTCGACAGTACCATCCCTAAATAGCAACGGTAAAAAACTTAACACCTGTTTAGAAACAGCTAAAAAATTAAATCACTATTTTAATAGCATTTTTAACAGTCATTCACAGAAGAATGCGAGTCGCTAACCAATCGCTCTTGTGACCCCATTCATGATGTCGTATTATCTTCTCTTGAAATCGAACGCCGACTTAAAGACGTCAGCCTAAACAAATCGCCAGGCCCTGATGACATCCCTGCTCGTGTATACGAAACGATGGCCTCCAAAATAGCTTCTTGATTAGGAATAATATAAAATAAATCCCTAAATGATCACGCAGTAGCATAAGAATAGAATGTAGTCAATGCCAATGCCATATTTAAAAAAAGGAAACAGAGAAGATCCGAGTAATTACTGACCAATCTCTCTTACATCCACCTCATGCAAAATTTTAGAGCACGTAATTGCAATTTCAATCATAAAATATCTCGATTGTTAGAATATCCTTATAACACAGTTTTAGGAAGGATACTTATTATTAGACCAAACTGGCACTTTTCGTTCATGATATTTATTTCTCGGAAGAAAATACAGTTAAGATTCATACTATTTTTCTAAATTTTAATTAAGTATCCGACAAGGTCCCTTTTAAAAAGTTACTCCAAAGTTTCGAAGTTACGGGATTATTAAATGTGCAGTAGATTGTATTTATAACTTCTTAGCAGGCCGCGAGCAAAGGGTCGTAATAGACGGAGTATCATCGGACAAAATAAGCCTCGCATCGGGTGTCCCACAAGGAAGTTCTATCGGTTTTATAGAGTTTCTTTTATACATTAATGACATCGCTTCTCAGGTTTTCAGTTAACTTCGTCGAGTTCCTGACGATGCCGTGATATATAGGGAAATATCCAGTCATAAAGATAGGGTATCATTAGCCAACGGCCTAAATGCAATTCAAAGGTTGTGCGACGCATGGGAGCTAGAGTTAAATTTGAATAAATATGTTTCCATCAATTTTTGGAGGAAAGGAAATTCACCAGAAAACCCTTACAATAGGGAACCAATATTACACACTAGGAATCAGTCTAATACTTTGGTGTAACGATAACTACAGATGTGTTCTTGGGGGAAACACTTTCGTGAAATTTGCGGAATAGCTAATAAAAAGTTAGGATTCATGAAAAGAATATTTGGGAATTGTAATGAAAGGGTCAAGGAGCTTTGCTATTCCAGGGCCCATGCTAGGGCCCATGGGGGATTTATGCTGGGAGCCACTTGAAGTGCGAAGAGAACAAGCAAGACTTGAACTCTTAGAAAGGTTCAGAACAAACGAGTTTAACTATGGCACTAAAGGCATCATAATGGCCCCACACTACTTAGGTGGATCAGACCGCAAAGATAAAATAAGGGTAATTGTACCTCATTCAAAACCTACCTTAACCTGCCGGTTAAGGTAGGTTATGAATGGACACAACTACCAAATCAATATTGTGTTATCCTAAAAAGACATACCCTCATGTCCGTCCTACTCACCCCTCAAGTCCCTCTTCTTCCCTTTGCCCTTCCTTCGTCCCTTCATCCCGTCCAACGTCCACACCCTATTCCTGCATCGTTTGCCTAACATTCTCCCCTCTTATTAATTCTTCAAAATCCACTGCAGATCAATATGCCCTTCATCCATTTTCCCTGCCTCCCTAGGATTTCTCCCAACAAACCCCTCCCCTCGCCCGCTCTACCTAGTACTTCCTCGTTTGTTTTCCTTTCCGTCCATTTCACCTTCTCCATCCTTCTTCATAACCAAAATTCAAAAGCCTCGAATCTACGCCTATCCTCCTGTATCAGTGACCATGTTTCTGCGACGTACATACCTACGTTTCACATCAAAGTTTTAACGAGTTTTTTCTAAACATCTTTACTTACCTATCCCTGTCATCAAATCCCTCATTGTGAGAGCCCCTAGGGCTAGCGAAATTCTTCTTCTTACGTAATCAATTTGTCTATTTGGGTCCAAAACACTTCCGTGAAGCGTAAATCTTTCTACCTCCTCTAGTTTCTGTCCTCCTATTTTAATGTTAAGTTAAGCCTTCGTCTTTTTAGATAATCTCATATCCTTTTTTTATTTACAATGATTCTCATCTCATATCTTTCACTATGAATATCTAATTCACTCAGCAATGCTTACAACCCCTTCGCTGACTAACAAACTACAGCTTGGCCATCAGCAAACTAACAGATTTTAGGAATTCCCCGCCCACTTTCATTCCTACCTACAGTTCTTCCCATTCCTCTTTAACCATTTCCTCTGCATACAGGTTGAACAGCAACGGTGATAATGGGCAACCCTTCCTTACACCTCTTCCTAACACCGCCCAACCGGACTCCCCGTTTCCCACTCGCACCTGAGCAGTCTGACACATGGACAGGTTGCGGATTAACCTCCTGTCCCTCCAGTATCTTCCTATTTTCTGCAATATACTCATTAGTTTTTCCAAATTGACTCTATCAAACACCTTTTCGAAATCTACGAAACAGGCAAATACGTTCTGTTTACATGCTGAATTTCTCTTCAATAGTGATCTCATTACTGCAATGGCATCACGCGTACCTCTCCCCTTACTGAAGCCAAACTTATCATCCCCAAAGAAATCATTTGCCTTGCTCTTTATCCTTTTTTGATGATGCTTAAAATAACTTTAGCTACGAGGGAAATCAAACTAATTATTCTGTAGTCCTCACATGATGTAGCCTTTACCTTTTATGGAATAGGAACTAACACTGATTTCAGAAAGTTTTCTGAACAGATTCCTTCCACATAGATCCCACAAATCAGTCAATATACTCTATATATATTACTCCTCCCAATTTTCCCATACATTTTAGTTGTTTCACATACAATGTTGTCCGTCACGGCGACCTTTTTGATTGCATCTTCCTTAAAGCCCTTTCTATCTCATCGTCGAGTATGCCTGGACCTTAGCTGTCTTCCTCTACATGATGTTCTCTTTCTATGCCTAACCTCGGTGTCCTAAGTTCATTACCATATGGTTCTTCTATATATTCCTTCCAACTCTCTTGGATCTGCTTTTGTTTCAATATCATCTTACCCGACTTATCTCTTCCTGTTAGCACAGGTCTTCCCTTCTTACTTCCCAATAGTGAATTAACCTTGCTGTATAGCACCCGAATATCGCCCTTCCACTGCAAACTTACCTTCTCCGTCTTCCGCGTCTTCCACGATGCTATCTGTGCTTTAGTTGTTATTCCTTTTAATTCATTGTTTAACTCTTTATATTTCCTTCTGCCTAACTCTGTGTTTACATTCTTCCATTTTCTCCTCTCATCCATCTTTGTAATCATCTGCGGGGTATTATGTATATGTAGATATAGATGATAGAAAATGATTGGTTATTCATTAAATTTTAAATATAGGATTGCTTAATCGAGTATTTAAGGTGGAGGGTACACATTAGAACGTCTGTAAGAATTAACATGCCGGTCAATATATTTAAGGGAATAAGGTGCTGTGGTTAGGACGAAAGGATAAGGCGCGATTTCCCTACTTAATATATCTTTATTCAAAGGATAAATTTAGTTTCAAATTCCTTAGCATATACATGTACTTCCAAAGAATATAATAAAGAAAATTTGTAGTCAGTATTTCAATATGAAGAATATGCAATTCTACACTTCCTAGAACTAGAAATAAAACAGAAAGAGAAGGAGAAAGATAAATGGAGAGAAAAGCGGACCTTCTAAAGTTTAGAGAGAGAGGTAAAAGGATGGGAGATGCTTGTGTGCAAAAAATGTAGAAAAAAGTTATGAAATCATCATTGTTTGGCTAGAATATGGTCATTATGAGTTTCATGAGACCACCCGAGAATATATATTTCATTTTTAAACCAAAGCTGCAAAAGTATTCTTAGTAATAAACCTTCAAAACAGATGTGTATATGAACGCATTTTGATTTCGAAAATCATCCATTCGCGAATGAAATTACCTATTTAAACACTTTAAGACGCTTTACCGTCTAGCCTATCAATTTAGAATTCGTAAAACTCTGAATCTTTAATAGGTAGTAAATAAGGGAAAACGAAGTTTCGCAAAGCCATTAGTGACCGAAATGGCTACCTTGAAGTAATACAGTCATGTGGGGGGAAGTAATTAAGCCAAGTTAGAGCACGTATGCCATTAAACAAGTCATAAAACCGACCTGGCCATATTGCCATGGGGGCTGAGAAGAACCTTCTAGGTGGGTCACAAACAATAAAGATGGACGTCCAGCTTTAGTATTCCCGCTAAATTGATCCATCAAACAATTTAAGAGGCACTTTCCATGAAAAGAACGGAAGGATCTCTTAAGGATATAAATTTCACAATATTAAAGCGGGGAAGAATAATGCACAACGCGAGAAGAAATTAAATACACTGACGATCTTTAGAGTAGGCAAGTATGATGTTAGCGTGTACTTTCAAATCGCGTCATTTCGAATATTTTTATACAGACATGAATATACATACACATAAGTTACTTATTTTAAGCGCACAATGAACACCAATTCCGCATCTTGAACACCAAAATACAAAGAGAATTTTTCTCAAACAATCTACCACTAAATTTTGCGTGCGCGGGGTACGCCCACTGCAAACCAATTTTTCTGATCAGTTGTCTCCAAGGGAGGTTATTTATCCTCCCTCCCTGACCAAACAATGGCGTATAGACCGCAAGGGTAGGTAGGACGGTCCTGGAAAGACAGTCGGCCGAAATTTGGTTGGAGGGCTAGTACCAGAATGCATGTGACAAATTCTTACTAAGTTCATATGCATTGAAAGTAGCCATTATCTGTGAACAATAAGCTAATATATACATGCATACATACATATATACATATTTATATATATAAATTTATGCATATATATATATATATATATATATATATATATATATACTATATATATATTCAAACTCGAAATCCCGCCAAACGGCGACTAAATACTCATTTATATAGAAACAGATATAAGGAAAAGGGATAGGAACACACATAAAGGACGAACACAATAAAGGTGGGGAAGGCGGAATCGAACGGATCACAAGAATATATATATATGTATATATATATATATGTATATATATATATGTATATATATATATATATATATATATATATATATATATATATATATATATATATGTATATATGTATATATGTATATATATATACGATTGTACGGAAAAACTCACACGAGCGGCACAATAATGGGCTGACACAATAAAACACATATAGAAAAGAATAGACACATTTAAAACGGTAAATTGTTCACATTAAGACACGGTAAATTGTTCAACAATTTACCGTGTGAGTGTTCTTTTAAATGTGTCTATTCTTTTCTATTTGTGTTATATTGTGTCAGCCCATTATTATATATATATATATATATACATATATATATATATATATATATATATATATATATATATATATATATATATATATATATATATTTATATTTATATATATATATACATGCATGTACATTTTACACACACACACATTTTCTATATAGATATAAGAAAAAGGGATAGGAACACATATCAAAGACGACCACAGTAGAGGTGGGTAAGGCGGAACTAATCGGATCACAAGTAGAAAAATATTTCCAAGTCCGGGACCTGAACTCCGGATCTTTTCACTTGCCAGGTGGATGCTCTCACCACTTGAGCTATCCAGGAAACGAAATTTACCCTGAGTTCTGCGATGTTTTCAAACAACCAAGTGCCTTGATTCTTTGGCCAAGAGATGGCATCAGGGAGCTGTTTCACCTACTAAGAGAAAAACCCAACACACAAGAGGAAAGGATTGTATGTTATCAATCATACAACATCATGGAAGATAAGAACAGTGCATTTTGTGGCACGCATGGCCAGAAGAAGAGACGAGCGAAATTGGCCAAATGCACATTAAAACACGAAATCCCGCCATATACGCGAGACTTAAGACTTTTAGAAAGGTTCGGAACTAACGGGTTTAACGATGACACTGAAGGAATTATAATGGCCCCCACACTACTTAGGCAGATCAGACATCAAAGATAAACTAAGGGAGATAGATTCCAGTACAGATAGATACAAACACTCATTCTTTCCCCGAACAACTAGATATCCGAAGAGTAAGAAACCGAAGTCCCTTTAGAAATATTAAAAACACTGAATTTACAATTCGGAACAAAATTAAACATTGCAAACCTATTAGGTTTATTTGTAGGTGAATGTGTATGTTAGATGGTAGTTGAGTGTTTGCATGTGTGTAGGGTGTAAGTGTTCTTAAATGAATCTATACCATTTTTTGTTCGTGGTTAGTATAAATTCGTGGCTTTTGCATGCCGTTTATTTCTCTATTAATTATGGGTGGTGTCCTACACCCCCCGCCACACGCCCTTGCGGCGGACTTGTGGGGCATTGAGTAGATGTTAGTGTAGATGAAAAATCTCAAGTAATCTGAACACTAAATTCAACTTATATTTTCAATATATAGTACACATATTATACCAAGTTTTTCATGAATAATTTTTGAATTTTTGGAAGCAATTTAGGAAAATATGGAAACACTCATAAAATATTAATTGTGTGTTTCATTACTCATATGTAGGTATCTTACATATGTAAATTTATTCATAGCTAGTCTACGATATCCTCTCTAAAGTCGTAAATAAGTTGTTCAGGTATTTTGAGGGACCTGGTCAAATCTTAGATATAATTACGTGTTTTTCAATCTTGTCATTACTGCGAGATATGAAGGCAGGAAGTGGACGAAAGGTTAAAGTTGGTTTGACAGATGATTCCACAAAGAATCAATACATTTTAAGGTCAGATTTTTAATGCAGTACACATCATTGTTTTTGTGAGAAGCATGTTTTTGTTTTCATATGCTAGAGAACAAATAATTATTTTCGTTTTACTTTTAGTCCACGGAAAAGCGATTTACAATATTTCTGGCACCCAAGATTTTATGAGAAGTGTAAAATCTAAATGAATGGGCGCTCAACTATTGACGCAGGAGTTTTGACCAAAAAGCCCAGCAATACTCCTGGGCTAATGCAGTCGAAATCCATTGGTTTTTATAGCTTAAACAGCATTCGGGGACAGCGCACACGGCGAAAGAGAAATTCAATCCTTTGAATGGTTTAAAAATACATAAAGCATATATTTGAGCTTCAATGGATGCATGTATTCATTGATCATAATGCATTTAAACTTGGTATGTGGATTTAATATTGAGTTTCTGTCAAAAGGTTTTACTTATTTTGAAAGTTTTTAAAGTAAAGAAATATCGAAAACCTTATTTTATTTTTACATGAAATTTCCCGCTGAATTATCCTGATGGAAGATTTAAAAGACCGTGTCAGTCATGCACGTATTGACGTAGTTAATATTGCGCCAGAGGTCAAAGGACATTTTAAGCACTAGAAACACGCTCACAAACCTTAATCTAATAAATATACAAAGAGTGCCACAAGTGATGTCTTTCATTGCTATGTTTTCTTAAAAGGGATGTAAGGTATTCAATTGTTTCCGGCTCAACTTTGTGGATATTCATGTTAATTTAATGAAGAATACAATGTATCTTTCCACTGTCTTTTATTCAAGCACAACTAGTTTCAACGCTCAAGCGTCATCATCAGGTTCCATCAGGATGACGGTTGAGCGTTGAAACTGGTTGTACGTGATTAAAAGACAGTATATAATATGTATATAGATGGATAGAAAACCCTCTCCCAGTACTAAAAAACTACACCCAAAAAATACCCAGTAAAACTATATCCAAATTGGCATATAAATGTATGTAAAAATCCTTTCATTAGACACACATCTACTTTAACCACTACATCCAAAACTTATCAATTCTTCACAAGCCACCGCAAGGGCACTCTATTCAAAACAAACAAATGAACAATACACTGATGAACACTCATTCAGACGAATATATGGTACATGCATTCTTGCTAAACGAAAATTACACACTTGTAAATAAATACACAAACAACTAACATACCCAAGCACATACACCAACAAATGTACCAGGTGTCTGCGCAGCGTTTAATTTCGTCCTCGCTTGTTACTCTAATGTCTTTACTATTTCTATTATGACTTTGATTTTTTTACTGTTATGAGTCAATGTGGTCTAAGGAAAGAAGGAATATATATATATATATATATATATATATATATATATATATATATATATATATATATATATATATATATATATCTTTCTGCATTGAAGTCTCTCTATTTTGCCTTATCTTTGTGGTCTAACCTGCCCAAAGAGTGTGTGAGACCATTAAAATTACCTTTATGTCATAGTTAAACTATTATATTATGAAACTTTATGAAAGTCTAAGCCTCGCCTTTTCTCTTCGGATCTTGAGCGGCTCCAGACATAATCGCTCGAATAGGCTCCGCCACGCTCGTCTTATTGTCGTAACAATTTTTGAAGAACCTGGCGGATTTTCACTGAACATTATCTAATTCTGTCATCAACGATATCTCCCAAGAACCCCAAATATTTTCGACGCATTACAAATGCTTCATAACTAAAGCGAAATATCTTTCTTCTTTAAATATCGCATTACATTTCCCAACCACCCGTTTATTGAATTCGAGTTTCTTTAAGGAAGTGCCGAATTTTCGCCTGAATTGTGCTTCACATGAAAGGAATGGTGCTAGTACTACCCCCAAATATTTAACTTTTTCTGTTGTTGTTTACGATAAACCCTCTGTTGTATAATTCGTGTCCTGCTAATCACTTCTTTGGCTTCAAAATTCCAAACATTCATTTACATGTGTTCGGGAATGCTCCTACTTCTCCTTCAATACTCTTACTTCAATAAAATACACCTACGCCAGAACGTCCGCTACCACGGCAACTCAATATACAAAGAGGAGTGAGCACGACTTTGCATGCATTCCGTGCTTCCGAAAATGCTTTGCCACGGTGTATCCTCCATGCTACAGTGTTCTCTATCTCTTTCAGTAAAATGGTCTTTACGACGACCCAAATCCTGGTACAGGCTTATTTTCTTAGTTAAAATTATATTTTCCTAAGATATTTTTCCATCCCGTTTGGTTTCCTAAGATGGCGTAAAATTTTCCGCACAAGTTATTACTAAAACACCGCTAAAAGAGTCGAATAGAATGAAGGAGGGAAGTGTGATTTGGTTGAAAGCAAGACTTTCATCCCTTGAAGCTTCCGCTTCCGGATTGAAAGGCAAATCGAACGATGAGGAGATTTAATGCAGGCGAGAATGATAATGAAACCAGGGCGATAAATCGGAAGCCTCGAGTACGAGAAGAACTGCAAAGCGAGAGGAAACCGGAGCGGGGTGAAGGGAGGCACTGGAGGAGCTGGAATTAGTGATTGAGCTCCAGAGGCACAAAGGAGTCTGCGACGGATGGATGCCTTGGTTTTTCTTCCCCCCCCAACTCCTCAGCCACTGGGTACAAGGAGGACAGGACCCCTTCTGTCAAAACATTGACTTCCCACCTCCTAGCCCCCCCTCCAGGGCTCCTCCTCGTCCAGAGGCTGGAAAAGGCCGTCTCGTCTCCTTGTCGAACGCCTTTTCAGCTCCCGTCCAGAGGACTTCCTTGCTAATGAGACCAGTGGTCGTTAGCGAAAGAGGAAGAAGGGGAGGAGTAAGAATGAAAGAATTTTATCCTTTTTGGGGAGCTTGTTCCCTACCTCCATACACACTTCTATTTTTATCGCTCCCTCTTACCTCACTGGGAAGCCTCAAGGTCCCCTCTCTTTCGAAGACCCTTCCTTTCACTCAACATCGACTGCCTTTGCGGGGGTTTTGCTTTCTCTCTCTTTCCTTTACACTTCGACTCCACTTTTGTTCATCCCACCCATCTTACAGAGCACAAGCGTGGAGCAAACTTACCTGGACCATCTTTGATGTATTTCTTCAATGGCTTTCTCGGTAAAACATTTCAGATTTGCCCGCTTGTGAATAGCTCTCTATTTTCTTACTACAGTGCTCATTGACATTGATTTTCCCCTCTTTTAACGCTGAAAGGTACAAATCACACAGCTAATTTCCCATTACCCACTTAAGAGTTCTCGTACGCATGGAAATTCTTGAGCTGATGAAGAAAAGACCGATATTATATCCGGTGACTCCCAATCAGTGATTCCTAAACGGGAGAATTTACATCCCCTAGAGTAATTTAACGCAAAATTTCTAAAAGAAAACTTATAGCTTGAGTATGGAGGGTTTTTCTAAATATGTTATTATCTCCATGTATCTGAAATTATTTCAGTACAGACAATTTAGGGGATAACTTGTTTACCATGTGGAGAAAACCCTCATCGGAAAAAAATCAACATTGAAGATATTCAGGAATGAGTTAGCGAATAGTAAAAAATCAATAAATAAGCAGTTTTACACACACATGCAACGATTATTATTATCCCAGAAGATGGATAAAATTAATTCAATAATTATTAATGTGATGAAGATGAAATGTAACAGTAACGAAAAATCAAAATGGCTAAATCTGATCATGTTCTGCAAACATTATTTTTACTCGGGTAATTTTATCCTTTTTATACCAAAACCATTAATTGCTTCCTGCTTTTTCATATTTTACGAATCCGATTTCCCATGCAACTATTCAAAATCCTTTGTATTCCGAACACTCCGAGGAGAGAATTTCTTCACATTTTGCAAGCTTAAAAATTCTACCTTAAATTCGAAATCTCTGCGCATAAAAAACGAATCTTTTTTATCCAGCAAAATCTACATTTCTTTAGTGGAAAGCCTCAGCGTGGAGTTCCATACAAAACTTATCTGAATTGGGCTCTCGATTAAGAGCCCTTTGCCCTTGAGATATTTTTACTCGCTCATTTTTAAATCTGAATGCTTTGCTTTTGATATCTACTTTAAGGTCACATTTGTTGACTTACAAAATACGTAGAAAAGATTTGGCAATTTCGCGGATCAGGTTTACCCATTAGGTTGGTTTGTATCGAAGATCTAATCAAAATTCGCCCAATCGCATCTTTAAACGTTGACTCTGCCACCTGCCCAATATTTAATATCTACTGAAATTTTTATTCGCCTGTTATTTTCAAAACAGGAGGTAAATTTTTATAACAATTAATGAGACCAAAATGCATTTACACACAAATGCTAGAAAACGTATTTAATTAAAAACTGGTGTATGTTTCTATAAAATTAAATAGCTTCAGGCGTGATGTGGTGGAAGTTGAACATAATGAATAACTCTTCGCAATACTTTTTCACTTGATTATCAAGTAGAAAAGTGCTTCGATCAGTTATGCATTATGTTTCTATCAGTTTTGATTTAGGGTTTTGCTGGTTTTGTAAATTTAGAATACATTTTAAATAGTTAACTTCCTTTAAGTTTAAGGTTTAATTATTTATTATGACACAGTTAAACTGTGCACCGATTTTCTCTCTGGAAGGTTATTATTTCCTTCATTAATTTATTTTCATTAATTATTTTTGCCAATATATATTTATCGCAAAGTGCTATCGCATCAAATGGTATGAAATAAAATGTTTTAAAGGGGTATTTTTTTATCCTATTCGATCAGCTTCCATATTATTGGTGACTAAACGAAGGATACCATTTTCCCCTTCCATCCCTCGTCTCTCTCCGTGGAGGGACCCTCCCGTTGCCTGCAGCGTTGGGTCACATTCCCTACCCTAGTCTTTGGGGTAGGAGACCATTGCATATTGCATGCCCATGTGGTAGTGGAATTTTGCCATCTTACTTTTCAAATTTTAGCTTTCGCGTTATTGGATAAATTTGTGCTACATCCTAAGATGCAATTGTTTGTTAGTTGATAGTATATGTATTTGCATTGGTGTAAGTTGAAAGTGTTTTTTTATGAACGTATACGCGCCACTGTGGGTATAGGTTTAGATGGATATATTGATTTTGCAGATGGTTTAGTTATCTTTTACGGGTGGTGACCTAATGTACCCCGCCATACGCCCTTGCGGCGGCACGTGGGGTATTATGTAGATGTAAATGTACCATCTTAAATTAACGTAGTAAAAGCGTCGCGTTAAGGAAATATTTCATGCGCAGTCTATATATCAGCTCCACCTCCGAAAAATGGGTAACATTATCAATTACCAGAGATTATAAATAATCAGTGACACATTACCAATCGTACTTATTGCATGGTTGCACTAGGGATGGTTGCGGTACCGTATGCATCTTTCAATGGTTTCATGTTAATTTGCATTTCGGAATTTATTTTCTGAAGTTGTCTCTTATGCAAGGTGCGTGACTTTGTCTGCTCGTGTGCTGTGCATGTCTGTGATTAAACGCCTTGACACAAACTTTCCTGGTAGGTTGTAGGGTACTATATAGATCTAGAAGGCCAACAAGTTATCGACTAATCGCGCAGTAATACTTTGGTGGAACAGAAATCGTAGAAAGTTGAAAAATTATTTGACATATTAAGAAGGGTAAAGAACTTACAGCTACATATTCTATGTAGTAATGCTATTTGTCCCTTCACGAGTCTGTGTACATCTACATCCACACAAAACACCGCAAGCCGCCGCAAAGGCGTGTGGCGAGGGGTCTTAGGTCAACTTAACAAAACCACACAAAAAACAACACATATATGTAAAACTATACCCACAGTGACGCACACTCTCGTGCAAAAATCCCGTAATCCCACACGCATGCAAACAAATGCACCATAAACTAACAAATAATTCCACCCCAGGATGCAGCATGAAATCCATCCAACAACGCGCGAGCCAGAATATGAAAAGTAATAAAAGAAGAAGCTAGGTAGAGTGTGTGTATAAGTATATAAACTTAAAAAAATAATACAGTGGGCAATTAACCATGTAATATTGTTACGGAAGAATAAGGTCTGATGCGACAAAATGGAGACGAATTTAATGTCTTCATTATCATGAAAAAGGAAATATTGATTGCAGGACAAGCAATATAATATTAACTTCACAGTTATGGATCGAGTTGTCAAAACAAAAATGCAATCCATCAGTTAGGAGGGGCAAATAATTTCATTAAATTGGAGTGGATTGTTTCATATCGATTCTACCACCTTCTTCACAGTTTTGCGTGACTATTTACCGAGCAGTTTTTATATTCGAAAGCGAAGAGACGGCACTCTCCCCGCCGGGTTGGGACGAAGAAAAGAAAGAAGAGGGAGAATTAATGGTTGGATTAAGGCATCTTCTATCAACGGCCGTTGAAATAAGGCTTCAAAATGTAAATTTTGCAGAGAAGCAGTGAGAGAGAGAGGAGCGAATTTACATTCTAATTCGCTCTTAACCTTCCGCGCGCAGAGTAAGGGCGCCGGAGCAAAGGTAAAGAGGGTGGCCGAATGGAGATTTTTGAAAGAGAGACAAGAAAAACACCAAGCAAAAGGGCAAGGAGGTTCCGAGGAAAGCATAGGTGGGGGGAGGGTGGGGGCGGGTGTTTTGGGATACGCATGTGATAAAAAAAGAGGGTGAGAGTGAGATTGAAAGTTCGGAAATTGAAAAAAAGTCAGGAGAAAAGGGGAGTCGTCTTCGTCCAGAGAAGTATAGATTTACAAACTTACTTAAGATTTTCCTTGGCCAAGAACTTAGGGTGAAAGAAGTAGAAAGTCGCTTAACATTGTCTAGACTTTAAGAAGCCGATTGATTAAGTTCTAAAAATAATCGAAATACCTGAGTATGGGAGGTAAACACCTGATCAAAGATCGAGCGAGAAGGGGATGTGGCCACTTGGATGGAATTTAGCCAATCACACCATGAGATACTTCTTCAAACTTCCAACGGCCCGTAAACTCCCAACTTTTCCTCAAGATGTGAAAAAAATAAGGGCGGTGGAATATTTTTTGGTAGTTCAGGTCAAAGGTCAACTAGGAGCGTACTCCGATGAGACTTAGCGCCAAAGAATATAAAAACACATTTACAAGACCTAAAAAAATCTTAATAGAGATTTATTGTAAATTAACAAATAATTAAAGATAATTTTTTCAGTTATATCCGTGGTTTAAATCTTAAAACAGTGGCTAAATTTGACGTAGAGCATAAAATATTTTTAAAAAATATATCCAAATGTATTCTTTTGTTTCAGGCTTCACTTCGTGGAATTATTTAATATTCGTACTCAAAAGAAAGACTTGTACTTTTCCACAGATTTTATTATGTGGCACAACGCGTTTCACCGACTTGCGGCATCATCAGGTACAATCATCAGGTGCGGTACCTCATGATGCCACAAGTCGGTGAAACATGTTGTACCAGAAAATAAAATCTGTGGAAAAGTACAAGTGTTTCTTTTTAGTATGGTTATTTAAAATATTACGTAACGAAACAACTGAAATGACTATGTATTAATTATAAGGTTTATTTGTCCAAGATGAGATCAAAATCAAAATATATTATTTGTGATCTTCCATACGTATTATTTTAATTCTCGAAACGGTAATACTTAAAAATGAGGATATTACTTTATTCAAAAAATGTATAAATCTTAAAGAAATGAAACCGTTTTAGATTAACAAAGAACATTTCCACACTTTGATATCACACTTGCTAACTTAAAAACATGCATTGACTACCATCGGAGGAAAATTTATTACCATCAAAGAAAATGATTTGAATTTAAAATTTCACAATGCAAATATCTCTTCGAAAATATTTGATAGAAAAATTTTTCATTATTTTTTTCAATTTAAAACTGAAATATCACTTGCTTTTGACATCCAAACTCAAAAAACCACTTATCTACTTAAAAAATGAATTATCTAGATTAAAAAGTATAAGATTATTTTTTTAGTACATCAGGCCAGCCAGACTCCAATTGATTAAGACCAACTGCAACTTTTCACCTCTTCAGTGCTAGTGATCGGTAAACACCGCCGGATGGTAGCAAGAGGATAAGGGGCCAGGGTAATTTCACAAAGTGAATGTAAGTGAAATAGAATGAAAGTTAATGAGCAGTAGTCATACATCTAATACTTTGAGTAATAATATCATTATTGTTTTTGGTAATCTGCCGTTTAAGGCATGTTTTGGAGGTACAGAGGCTATCAAACGATACAGCATCAATTTCCTTGCCTTTCCCAACCATGTATAAGCCATCAACCTTCTCAACTTAGTCCCTTTTTATTTCCGTATGCTTCCTTCCTACTTTCATCCCGTCCAGCAATCCTATTCTTTTCCTGCCCTTTCGTCGCTTGCCTAGCATTCGACCCTCCATCAGTCTTTAACATCCCATTGCGAGTTATTACGCTTTGCCTCCATTTTTCCTGCCTCCTTATGATTTCTCCCAACAATCTTCTCTCCTCCCCCTCCATACATTTTTTCCTTTCTTTCCACTTCACCTTCCCCATCCTTCTCCTCACCCACATTTTAAAAGCCTCCTATACCTAACATCCTGCTTCAATAACCATGTTTCCGCGCCGTACATAACTACGCTCCATATCAAAGCATTTAAGAACTTTTCTTAATATCCCTGCCCGACGTCCCTATCGTCAATGCCCTCCTCCTTGTTAAAACCTCTTTGTTGCGCGGTTTCCTTCTTTTTATGATCATGCTAATTAAATGACCATTTTGGTCCAAAACACATTAGAGGTACGTTAACGGTTCCACCTGCTCTAGTTTTTGCCCTCCTAATTTAACGTTTAACTTAGCCTTTTTTTCTGGAAAACCACATAGCCTTTGTATTATTTGTATTTATTTGTCCATCAACAATTCTCTTCGCCTTTATAATGTCTCTTTTGCTAAATATATTCCTCTCCGTATACTATGCAATGCACTTTGTCTCTAAACTACAGCCCAAAAAGAGTGAACATCCCCACCAGCTCTAGTTATAGCTGCCCTACTTAATCACCTAACTTAGCACATTGCTCCTGTAACGTTCAATGAGAAGTGCAATCCCTAGGTTGTTTAAGTTAATATTACTTGATCACTTACACTTTAATTCTCAACAATATTTTAAAAAGGTGTCACGAGCAGATGTTAGAACTAATCCGACTGCTTTCACACTTTGGGATTCAGCTTAGAAAATTTTAACAATGACCTAAACGACATACAAAATAATTAGCGAGGGTCGTACAAAATTACGATGAACGAATGGAAGTCCAATATTGTTTTAGAAAAGGTGGGACAGTTTTCTGTGGGAAAAAGGGTGAGAAAGAGAGAAACATGCACTACATATACTAATGAAAACTAATTATTTACACAATTTGCACAACGACAAGGAAAAATTCTAGTTCCAGTTTAAATTGTAATGATGGACTCCAACAGAGTATTGTGTTTGCAGGCAATATTCCGTTTTGCATTGCCTGTAAGCATATTTACGAGGATTTTATTCCACATCGCAAACTTAATGAGGAATCTTTTCTGACGTAACCGTTACTATTTGAATGTCTCTGATGTGTATGCTATATTATGTCGGGCAACATATCTGTAAGTTTCAGGTTTGATCAAAATATAAATGCACAATTCTTGATCTAGACAGAAATAATTAACAAATACGACCATTTATTGTTTTATTTAGCGTAATTCTTAATTTTACGGTTGAATCGAACACCTTCGATGGTATGGTGAGAAGACGCTCTGTCCTTACGGGTAACAGGGTCTTATTTGGACGATCAGAGCTAAAATTTCGGGACAAATTGATTGTAAAATATGCTTTAGATGTGTTTTAATCATTTTTATATTTAAAATTTATATAAACCATATGATGATGACTATTTAATCAAATTTCATTTATGAAAAATGTACGAAGAATAACTGGGCAGTGAAGGGATAAGGGAAAGGATTGTTGGGAGACATTCGGAGGAGACACGAAAAGTGTAGAGTATTTCAATTGGCAATGAACTGTGGAGGACACTAGCAGAGGAAATATTAAGAGTAAGAAGAGATACGTTCGATAGAATAAGGGGAAGAAGGAAGTATGAAAAATTAAAGAATGGTTTCTTGTTGCGTGACTCGTCAGGTACACAAAACTTAGCTTAAATGGTAGGCTAACAATTAATAATAATAATAACTTATAAATTCTGTTCGTAATGAGATAAACCGTCGCCGGCGATCCTCCACGTACCCATTAGTGTCCGTGGGATGTGAATTGGAAAGCCAGCGCCCTGCGATTTCCTCCCACAATATTTTCCACGTACATTTTACATAGCCGAGGGAGTTAACACGGGGTCACTGGTGCACACCCTTCCTTCCAGCCTTAATATGGTGGCCACTCCAACTCTCGGGGGAAATTCTCGACTGGAGCTGCCACTCGGCTGCAGAATTACGAACTAATTGTTCGGTGACTCATTTGTCTTCGTGCGGTCGAATGGATTGAATACTCGCTGCGTGTTCGGGACCTCCTTGTCACAAAATTATTATCAGTCACCGCAGTCACACTACTAGAATCGTTCACTCACCCGCGTGACATTAATCAAGTTAGGTGGCATGTCGGGAACTAGTATCAGTGCTTCCTGCGATTTTTCCATTACTTCCTCTCGGCTGCTAAAACGCGTTCCCCGTAATGGTTTTTTAACTCGATTGAACAGAAAGAAGTCACAGGGAGCCAAATCAGGTGAATTCGGTGGCTGTTGGATGGTATTTGTTGCATTTTTCGTCAAAAAATTACGAATAATGATAGCACTGTGCGACGGTGCGTAATCATGGTGCAAAATCCACGAGTTTTCTGCCCACATTTCTGGTCTCTTTCGGCGAATTGCTTCACGCAAACGTCTCATAATGCCCAAATAATACTCTTTGTTTACTGTCTGGCCTTCTGGCAAAAATTCATGATGCACTACACCGTTGTAATCCATGAAAACCGTCAGCATTGCCTTCTTTTTTGACTGAAAACGACGTGGTTTTTTTGGTCTCGGCTCATTTGGTGAACGCCATTCACTTGCCTGATGTCTGGATTGCGTGTCGTACTCATAAACCCACGTCTCGTCTCCAGTAATGATCCTTTTGATGAATGTGGGATCGGATTCAGCCTCGCAAATCATGTCTTTTGCGACGTCAACACGGTCTCTTTTTTGCATGAAATTGAGGTCTTTTGGCATGCTACACGACGGAAACCCAAATCATTAACCACAATGTCTTGGGCGGATCCATAGGCAATGTTCAAGTCCTCCGCTATTTCTCTGATGGTTAATTTGCGGTTATTGACCAACATTTCTTTTACTTTATCAATTTTTTCACCGACTTTCGATGTCGATGGTCTGTCACTGCGTTCATCATCTTCGATTGACTCACGACCACTTCTGAACCGCTCGTGCCACTGGTAAACGACCGTTTTTTTTAGAGAATCGTTGCCGAAACACTTTTCCAACATTTCCAACGTCCGTGCGCCACTAAATCCGTTTTTTACGCAAAATTTAATACAAGTTCGTTGTTGCAAATTTAAATCCATTTCTGCAATTGTAAAAAATCGCCAACACACACAGAGATAGATGTACTCTTGGCTACGTAACTTGTATGTGTATGTGTTTGCATGAGTATTGGATGAAGGGATTTTTGCATGAGTGTGTGCGCTGCTGTGGGTGTAATTTTCCGTGTTGTTTTTTTGCATGTGGTATTTTTCTTTTTTACGGTTGGTGACCTAACACCCCCCGCCACACGCCCTTGCGGCGGCTTGCGGGGTATTATGTAGATGTAGATGTAGATGTAGTACAAGATGGCCAAAAAAGATTTTTTTGTTTTTACCTAGTCCTACTGGTGAGTCCTAAGCTATAAGCTTAACAATCGCAAAGGTTGTAATTATTGCCTGCCAATCCGTACAGTTATCAATCTGGTATCATTCTGTTTTACGTGCGGTGTCCCTATACCCCCTACAGGGGTCCCTATACCCCCTGAAGGGGGTATAGGGTGCGGTGTCTCTATACGCCTATAGGGGGTATAGGGACATATTGTGTACTTATCTACGTCTATCGATATCTACATCTACTCAATACCCCGCAGGCCGCCGTAAGGGCGTGTGGCGGGGGTTGTTAGGACACCAGCCGTAATTAAGAAAGAAAAAAACCGCATGCAAAAGCCTTAATTTTATACCATTCGCAAACAAAACATTGTATACATTCATGCAAGAATAATGACATCCCACAAACATGCAAACACTCAAACCACCAAGTAACATACACCTAATAACACCTACCCAATGCACCTAATGCACCTACAAATACACCTAATATCCCTGCTATGTCAAAATTTGTCCCGACTTTTAAATTCAAGGTTTTTAATATTTCTAAAGTGACTGCGGTTTCTTACTCTTATAATACCTGATTGTTTGGGGAAAGAATGAGTATAATCTGTACCAGGATCTATCTCCCTTATTTTGAATATACGGGTATACTTATTTATGGGTAAAAACTTATCTGGAGTCAAGGATTTTTTGATTATGTAGAAAATATCCTACACAAACAATTTGTCTAATTTTTTAAATATTGTAATTCACAAAAACTTACAATGAAGGAGAGGTAACTCCAGCATTGTTTTAAAACATGCACAAAACTCGGCAAGCCGTCGCAGGGTTGTATGAAGGGGAGAGGGGTTAAGGCAGTACTCATGTATGCAGGAATATTGGATAGATATAGATTGGTTCATACAAGCATTTAAATATAGTATGTTAATAATATAAGCAAAAATACTTGTGAACCTCTATATGCATAATGAAATAATTGGTGTGGTAGACGAAATCATCAAATTTTGATCTATGAGTGAACATATTTGCGTGTTTGGGTTCGATTTTGTTATGGGTACGTGTGATTGCATAGGGAGAGCGAGGACTTGAATCTGAATTCGGGCTAGATATTCCAAATAAGTTCTAATCAAAGGATATAGCATTGGTTATTTCTTATTTCTCTCGTTCTTTTAACAAATCTCATTTTTCCGATAACTTGCCCTCCCATTCCCCGTTAGTTTCACCCGAGGAACGGGGTTACCTTGGCTCAAGTTACATTTAAGTATTAAATAGAGTCTAAAGTTTTTATGTATAGAAATTTAAAGTTTGACTTTTCGGTATCTTCATCTACATCTACATCTACTCAATACCCCGCAAGCCGCCGCAAGGGCGTGTGGCGGGGGGTGCTAGGACACCACCCATAATTTAGAAAAGAAAAATAATAAAAAAAAAATCGCATGCAATAACGACAAAATCATATATAAAAAAAAAACATGGCATACATTCATGCATGAACACTTACACCCCACACACATGCAAACACTCAAACTACCAACTAACATACACATGCACCTGAAAGTATACCTAACATCTCTATAGTGTTTAATTTTGTTCCGACTTGTAAATTCAAAGTTTTTAATATTTCTAAAGTGACTTCGGTTTCTTGCTATTATGATTACTGATTGTTCGGGGAAAGAATGAGTATTTGTACCTATCTGTCTTGGAATCTATCTCCCTTAGTTTATCTTTGTGGTCTGATCTACCTAAGTAGTGTGGGGCCATTATAATTCCTTCAGTGTCATATTTAAACTCGTTTGTTCTGAACCTTTCTAAAAGTCTAAGCCTCGCTTGTTCTCTCCGCACTTCAAGTGGTTCCCAGCCTAAATCCCCTAAGAGACCTGTCACACTTGTGTTTTTATCATAACAATTTTTAACAAATCTAGCGGATTTTCTCTGGACTTTATCTAATTCTTTTTGCCAAATTTTCTCCCACGGATCCCAAATACTTGCGGCATATTCCAAATGAGGTCTAACTAGAGCAAAATAACACCTCTCTTTAACTTTTTCATTACATTTCCCCACCACCCGTTTTATGAAGCCAAGTTTCTTTAAAGCTGATCCGCATATTGTCCTGATATGTGCTCCCCATGAAAGGCGTGGTGTTAGAACAACCCCCAAATATTTAACTTGATTTGCCGTAGTCAATACTGAACCCTCTATTTTGTAGTTTATATCCTGTTCCTCGCTTCCTTTATTCCAAAATTTCAAAACTGCACATTTATCTATATTAAGTGTTAATCCCCATTTATTGCACCATCCCGAGATATTGTCTAAGTCTCTAGAGAGTAGCTCGCGATCTAGTTGGCTCCTTATTTCCCTGTATATCACCGTGTCGTCAGCAAATAACCTTAGATTGCTACTAACGTGTGTGCTTAAGTCATTTATGTATATTAAGAACAGAAGAGGCCCTATTACACTTCCCTGGGGGACGCCCGAAGTAACATCTCTCTCCGTTGAGCACAACCCATCTATGACTACTATTTGTTTGCGGTTTGACAAGAAGTCCCTAATCCAATTAATTATTTTCTCATTGATCCCATAGTATTTAAGTTTGTGTAACAATTTATTGTGTGGGACTTTGTCGAAGGCTTTTTTGAAATCCAGGAATACTGCATCGACTTGGGTGTTGTTTTCTCCCGATCTAAGTATATCGTGAATGAAGAGACCAAGTTGTGTTTCGCAAGATCTGCTTTTCCTAAATCCGTGCTGGTTGTGGATTAGTATTTTCCTACTATCAAGAAATTTCATAATGTTAGTGACAATAACGTGTTCCAATATTTTACAAGAGATCGATGTTAAAGAAATGGGTCGGTAATTGGTTGGTTTATCCCTATCGCCGCCTTTATAGATGGGAGTTATATGGGCTAGCTTCCAGTCGCGAGGCACTGAGCCTTCTTCTATCGATTTTAGAAAAACAATATGTAAAAATGGGGCAATGTCGTCAGCTAATTCCTTTAATATTCTAGCAGGTATTTCTTCCGGACCAGGTGCCTTGTGTGCTTTGATACTACGGAGCAGATGTACTATTCCCTGCTTGGTCAGTGTAAGATCGCTCATGTGTTCCCCGGGTGGGTGTGGAGGATCGTTTGGTGCGTTTGTGTTTTTGTTGTAGACGCTCTGGAAAAAATGGTTTAAAATATTTGCCTTTTTCACGCTATCTGTAATGATTTCTCCATTTTCCGTCTTCAAAGAGTGAACAGTGGGACGTTTACCCTGTATTTCCCTAACATAGGACCAGAATGACTTTGGATTTTCCTCAAGATATTCGCTTAGCATTTTAGATTTAAAAGAGTGTAGTGCTGTGCGCATAATACTTTTCGTCTTACTACGACATTCTTTTAGTAGCTGTTTGGTTGTATTCACAAAACTTATATCGTCACTTTTTAAACTCTTTTTGAAATTTGACTGTAGTTTTCTTTGCCTTCTTAATGCCGATCTGACTTCCCCGTTGTACCATCTAGGTTCCTTACTGTCGCATTTGAGTTTGGACGGGATGTACGTCTTTATTCCTTCGCGTAAAATATTTAAGAAATAATTCCAAGTGTTCTCTGTATTTGTTGTCAGTGTTTTTGTCTTGTATTCCGGTAATTTTATCTTTAAATATTCTCTTAGTCCGTTAAAATTTGCCTTGTTGTATAGGTATATTTTACGCTTTTCTTTGTTTATTTTGACGAACTTAGTTTTTAACTCCACAAGAATAGCCTTATGGTCACTGATTCCGTCTATTATTTCAATGTTAGTAATGATTTCGGGCATAGAAGTCGCAAAGATGTCTAGTATGCTTTGGCCCCGTGTTGGTGATTTAACTATTTGTTCTAAGGAGTGTTTTGTGAATATATGAAGGAGTTCTTGGCATGAATCTCTGTTTTTGGCAGATTTTCCTACGCAGTAGTTGTCCCAGTCAATTGACGGTAGATTTGTGTCACCAGCGATTATAGTAATACTGTTGCTTTGTCTGCTGCTGATAGTGGATATTTGTTCGTCGAGCTTGTGTAGGACATCTGTGTTAGAATCTGGGGGTCTATAAAATGAACACACGAATAGGCTTCTGCCGTTGTAGTCCTTATTGTTGCACCAAACGCTTTCTATGTCATCTACGTCGCATTCATATCGTTGGCTACTAAGATGTGACTTTACTGCAATGAATACTCCCCCACCCAACCTATTTGGTCTGTCCCTTCTGTAAATTGTGAAGCCGTTTGGAAAAACCTCATTGTTTGCTATATCTCCCGTGAGCCAACTTTCTGTTCCAACTACTATGTCTGCGTTTGTACTGACAAAAATATGTTCAATATCCGATATTTTGTTTCTAATGCTACGGCAATTTAATGTTATAATTTTAATATGGCTAATAACTTCTTGTTTTTCGGTTTTATGTACGCTAACAAAACTGTTTTGAGACGATTCGTGGTGAACAGAGACAAAAGAATTACATTCACTTGCATTGCTATCTGTTATGTATGTGGAGGCACCAATTTTATTAAATTTACGTGGGTTATATGTTGTTTTAACGCAAGTGCTTGTTTGTTCAATATTTTTGGGGATTTGAGAGGCATTACCTGAACTGAATTGACAAAAAGCGCTGGATTCTACTTTATTTTTCCCAATATATGACCTACGCTCTTGCCTACCAGCTATGCTAAACCCTCGACACGTGTTCGTGTAACCTACGCGCTACCAACTGCGATGCCTCGGCAGTATAATGGACCCCGGAGCGATTAAGGGGTACCCGACACGATGAGAGGACGGGCCTCAGATCAACGAAGTCCGCTCCGATTCCCCGGCAAAATCCCAGCAATCTCTGATTTAAACCCTCAATGCGGCTCCAAACGAGCCTTCCGCGGTCTGAACGCGGCACAATACTACATATACTTAATTTAATTGGGACCTTCAACTCTGCCTCGACTCGTTTCACCTCCGAGTGCATCTCCTTAAAGGAGCGCAGGATCTCTTCAGATCCACGTTCCGAGGCGTCGTTTGTCCCGACATGAGCCACAATGCGTAGCTTGGAGCAGCCCGTATTACTGACGGCCGCCTTCACCGCCAGCGTCGCCTGGGGTACCCCGCCGCCCGGTATACACCAGGACGACAAGAATCCAACACCTCCCTCCTGTTGGACTCTGCGGCGCAGCGGGTTCATTATACGCCGGACATTTGAACTACCTAATATAACGGTTCCCTCCCTCCCCGACCGCTGATGCCTTACCCTAGGCAGTGCCCTCGGAGTAGGGATAGGGGCTGCAGGTACGGTGGTGCTGTCATCCGACAGCACCTGGTACCTGTTGGAGACGGGGATGGTATCTGCCTCCGCAGAGTCCAATCCTCGCCGCAGCGTTACCTTCCCCTTGCCCCGAGAGACGACCCTCCAATCGTCCGACCTACGGACGTGAGACACTCCCTCGTTGAGAGATGGGACACGGGGTAGGTCTCTAATCGCCCAGCCACGTGTTGCATTCGGACGAATCCGTGCACCCCTATGGGCGTGGCGGGTTTTCGAATTCCCACCCTGAGCACCATCTCTCCCGAGGGGAGCCCTCCGGCCGGCGATCTCCGATCGAAGCTCCCGCACCATTCTCTCCAGCATGACGATACGGGCCCTTAAAGCCGCGCATTCGCCAGTGCCTTCGAGCATAGCAACAGGGGACCTGGATGAAGCCATCCTAATTTAATTACCAAGTTCCCAACAAAAGCTAACCTGTATACACTATGCTAAAATTTCTAGAAGGGGTTAGCTAACTTTAGCTCAAACAATAAGTTACGATTTGGAATTGAATATGAAGCCTAAGTGGGAAAAACGATGCTTGAGTAAGGTCTGGTTTTCAGAGGACCAAAAGAAAGAAAAAGGAAAGCACTCACCGGTCACCAATCAGAGTCGAAGGACAAAAACCACCACAATCCACTAAATAAATTACTACTACCACACACAGGTTAACAAACCACACACAGGTTAACAAACCACACACAAAACGAAAACTATATAAACGAAGCAACGTATACGTTGACACTACACTGCTCTTCACTAAAACCAAAAGCACCAAGAATCGAGGTGGCAGGCAGGTAGTCTCTGGTGGGTCAAACCGGTTACCAGGAGCGCTCAGTAGGCAGGTCCGCTCAGGTTGAGGGCTAGAGAGAGAAATGATTTAATGCTTAATAAATGATTTAATGCTTTTGGGTAAGGGTTTAAAGAGTTCATCAGGCAGCTGGTTCCACTCTTTGATTCCCATATTTAGGAACGAAAACTTGGCGGTGTTTGTCCTTTGGGGCATGTATTTGATTTTAAGCGGGTGATCATTCCTGCCGAGATAACATGGCTTATTTACACTCTCGTTCAGTTCTTTCCAGCCTCCGTCAGCTTTCAATATTTTAAAAATGGCACACAGTCTATTCAGCTTCCGTCTGTTCTTTAGTGACCCCCATCCTAGTGAGCCTAGCATGTCGCTTACACTGTCAGTCTGCCTATGTCGCCCTAAAACGTACCTGGCAGCCTTCCTTTGCACTGCTTCTAATTTTTTCACATGCCCTATTTCAAAGGGATCCCATAGTGTGGTCGCATATTCGACAATAGGCCTTACCATTGTTTTGTAGGCCAATTCTTTAGTTGATTTAGTGCTTCCTTTGAGGCTCCGCATGACCCAGTGGAGCGATTTAAAGGCCTTGCCTACCACATAATCTGTGTGAAGTCCCCACCCTAAGTCTTTACTTAGGTGTACCCCTAGATATTTACAATTATCTTTTGTTACAATCGTTTCTCCCATTATTTTATATACCCTTCCCTCACCTGCCTTCCTTTTGGCCTTTAACATACTCTCTGGCATGAGCTGCCGTACATTTTGGTGCTCATACGTGAGCTCCTCGGCATATCTCGGCCATCACGATGTTTGACACAACGTGTATTCACCGCGCC
Source organism: Hetaerina americana (assembly GCF_022747635.1). Classification (NCBI taxonomy): domain Eukaryota; kingdom Metazoa; phylum Arthropoda; class Insecta; order Odonata; family Calopterygidae; genus Hetaerina; species Hetaerina americana. The sequence continues at coordinate 111,072 of NW_027286744.1, forward strand.
TACTTTCACTCGAACAGTAAACGATGCATTGCCTTGAAAAGTAAAACATTTGCTCCTTCGCAAATATAGAAACCTTCGTAGGAGTTTTGACAGCTTCTATAAATGGGAGCACGTTGAAATCACCTGCGATCTTCACGCTTTATCGTATCTAAGATATCTGGGGACACCTCATAAACTAATAGGTACACACAATCGAAAAAATGAGCATACATCTACATCTACATAATACCCCGCAAGCCGCCGCAAGGGCGTGTGGCGGGGGGTGTTAGGTCACCAACCGTAAAAAAGAAAAATACCACATGCAAAAAAACAACACGGAAAATTACACCCACAGCAGCGCACACACTCATGCAAAAATCCCTTCATCCAATACTCATGCAAACACATATACCGCAAAACAACTAAAAAACTGCACCCCATGATGCAGCACGAAAGCCATCCTACAACACGGAAGCCAGGACACAACAAGCAAGAAATTGAAACACCACATGAAAATGCACCACGAAACACTCTGCCCCCAAAGAGTCTTTAAAAGGCAGGGAATGCGACCCAACGTTGCAGGTAGCAGGAATTTCCCCCCGCGGAGAGGGACGAGGGATTGAAAGGGAAACTTAAAAACAGATGAACAGAACATGAATGAGGTCATTCGGGAAGAATGTGTTATTATAACAAAACACATAAGGTTAGTGGAAGAGCATGCATTTAAATACAACTAATTATTTTTTAGACGCTGAGGGTGGCAAGTGGAATTTTTGCTATCTATAGCCCTGCAGTTGCTATCCCGTATAAAAGATTATATTCCCACAAAACACTATACAAGTCTGGCATCCTAACGTCCCCCGCTGTGTGCTCTTTAGCCAAGTGGGGACTAGGTATATATATATATATATATATATATATATATATATATATATATATATATAAAGCCTTTTGTATCTGTAAATTTTCCGTCCGGAATGCGTAGAATACTAACCGGTAATAAGGGTCTTAATTGCATGTGTGCCTGCTCGCTTTCACCGTATTTTTTAAATTCTCTTTGTGTATCCACAGGAATAGCTGCTGAATCTATACAATATCCCGCCAGCCGTCGTACGTGCGTATGGCAGAGGGTGGTAGGTCACCAGTCATTCAACATATATTCACTCTATTTCTTCATGCACCTGGTACCCCGCGATTCACCAAAAACCGCGCGGAAACGGGTCGACCGAACACCAATCATGCACCATGCCTACATATTTTACGAGTATTACACGGTTACAGTATTACGACATCTGCTTTTTTGTTTCTTTTCCACGATTGTATATCTTCACAATCCCCCGCTAGCCGTCACAAGGGCGCGTGAAGGGGGGGGGGGTATCAGGTCACCACCCGTAAAAGAGAACTAAACCACATGCAAAACGATATATCCATGCAAACCTATGCCCATAGTGGCGTATACATTCATGCAAAACCCTTTCAACTTACCCCTATGAAAGTACATATAATTAACTAACAAACAATTGCACCCAAGGATTGCACCAATTAGAGAACGTCGTGTATAGAAAGACCAAACTGCGTTTCACGTAATCTCCCCTTTCTGAATCCGTGTTTTCTGTCGGATTAAAGGTTGTGAGTGTCGAGGAATGTCATGGCGTTACTAAAAACAATGTGTTCCAAGACTTTTCGGGAGAGGGGGATCAACGATTTGGTCGGTAATTTTCGGTGCCTTGTGCCTTCCGCTTATTAAAATAGGTGTGACATTGGCTATTTTCCGGTCCAGGGGAAAGGACACCTCCTGAAATCATTTTTCAAATATGTACTTTTAAAATTGCTCAATTTTGATCGCGAGCTGTTTCAGTACCCTTGCGGAAATATCTTCTGGTCCGGGTGATTTATTACTTTGCATGTGTAGGAGTTGTTTCGTGATGCCTTCGCGCGTAATTGTAATGTCATTAATCTTTGCGATAGGTGTGACGCGGCCTTTACTGGGTGTCCCTCCGTCATTAGTGCACACGTTTTTAAAGAAGCTATTTAAAATGTTATCTTTTTGGATACTGTCTGTATATATATATATATATATATATATATATATATATATATATATATATATATATATATATATATATATATATATATATATATATATATATATATACATATATGTATATATATTACCATTGCTGCTTTTAAGGGACTTTATGGTTGGACGTTTCCACAGATAATTCTATCATAATTACTTTGTGGTCACTTATTCCTTCCGTTACATATGAATGTGTGACAATTTAATGATGGGTTATTGAGCAAAGATCTACAGAGACGCACCCAAAAGTGGTAGGACTGATTTTCTCTGGCGCGAACGGAGCGGTGGAGGCGGGTCTGCCTGGCAGGGTGAGGTGGAGGGAGCTCTTAGCAACAGACCGATACCAACCTCAGTCGCCTGCGGGGTGTCGTTGAGTGAGGACACCGTTTTTAATGAAGCAAGTTTTTTGTCCGCGTCGAAAAACGAAATGAATCTGAATTTAAAGCAACGTTATTCCATGAAGTTTTGTGCGAAACTCGGGAAGACGGCAACTGAGACCCTCGATATGATCAAACAGGCTTATGGGGACACTGCCTTAAGCCGTTCCACAGTATTTGAGTGGCACAAGTTGTTTAAAGAGGGTAGGGAGCTCGTTGAAGACGACCATCGCTCCGGACGGCCGTCGACGGCAAGAACCGACACGAATGTGGACAGAGTGAGGACACTGCTGAACACAGACCGACGCTTAACCAGTGAAGTAATTGCAGATCAGTTGGGTCTGTCTGCATCCAACGTCCAACGCATTATTTCACAGGATTTGGCCATGCGCAAGGTGTGCGCCAAGATGGTGCCGAAAATTCTGCCATGGCGCGCTCGTCGTCAGACAAATACGGCGTTTCCACGTTGCCGCACCCGCCCTATTCTCCCGATCTGGCACCACCGGACTTCTTCTTCTTCCCCCTAATGAAAATACAGCTCAAGGGACGACGTTTTGACTCGATAAAGGCCGTTTAAGAGGCTTCGACGAGGGCCATCAACGGCATCCCCAAAGAAAATTTCCAGCGGGCGTACGGGGAATGGGAGCAACGTTATACTAAGTGTGTAGCAGCTCAAGGAGCATACTTTGAAGGTTATTAAGTCGATGTAAGTATATCGTCAATGAAATTCTTGTAAAAAAAATCAGTCCTACCACCTTTGGGTGCGACCCTGTAGAATGTTGTTGCACCTGGTTGGCGCTTTTATTAATTGCCTCATTTTGTTGACGGTAAAAATATCAAGGGTAGTATCGTATGAATCTTGGCTTCTTGCAGCGGTATTACTGAAGTACTTGTCCCAGTCTATTTAAAGAAGATTAAAGTCACCCCCAAACATAATTTCGCTATTCGTGTTCTTGCGGATAAAATCTGCAATTTGGTTCCCCTCCATTGCATCTGAAGTAGAATCGAGTGGTCTGTTAAATGAGAAAAAGTGAATTGTTTTCTGGTTATTTCTCTCTATTTTCCCTTTGGTCATCCGTTGTTTTTCACTTGACATTGGAGGTGAACCTAACGGAGGTCTGGCATCAACATCCGAAGGGATTTGAGTTTATTTTGATGTAAATAATGCGAATAGATTTTCCATTACATTCCAAATCTTGTTGGTTGGAACTTCAAATTAAATTGAATTTCTAGTCTGAGATGTTTATAGTGAGATAAAAGTACTCAGAGATGAGTAAGTCCATACATGCATTATATTTGGTAAAAATTCAATTCTTATTTATACAGTGTTTCCGTAGTCTTTTTCTTCGAACTTTGACAATTTATTTTTGATTTGATACAAGCAGGTAAATGGTATTTCAACGTGGATTTAACAATATCTTAACATGCTATTTCTGCTTCAGCGTCAAGTTTCTTAAACAGACATTAAGAACCATTAAGCAACACAGTGCATAATCTATAATTTTAATTAATGAAGGAGAATAGTAGAGTTGTTGGATGAAGAGATTTTTGCATGAAAGTGTACGCCGCTGTAGGTGTTTATTTTTATGTTGTTGATTTTGCATGTGGTATTCTTCTTCTTACGTGTGGTGATATAACACCCCCGCCACACGCCCTTGCGACGGCTTGCGGGGTATTATGTAGACGTAGATGAGTGAGGCTTTCTTAGAAGGCGGCAGTTTCCCGGAAAGATCTGTTACATTTCACACAGGTTGGGAATCACTCAAGCGACGGAGGTTAAATTATAGGTTAAATTTCTTGCGTAAATGTTAAGAATCTACATCTACATCTACATCTACATAATACCCCGCAAGCCGCCGCAAGGGCGTGTGGCGGGGGGTGTTAGGTCACCAACCGTAAAAAAGAAAAATACCACATGCAAAAAAAAAAAACAACACGGAAAATTACACCCACAGCAGCGCACACACTCATGCAAAAATCCCTTCATCCAATACTCATCTACATCTACATAATACCCCGCAAGCCGCCGCAAGGGCGTGTGGCGGAGGGTGTTTGGTCACCAACCGTAAAAGGAAAAATACCACATGCAAAAAAACAACACGGAAAATCACACCCACAGCAGGGCACACACTCATGCCTTCATCCAATACTCATGCAAACACATATACCGCAAAACAACTAAAAAAACTGCACCCCATGATGCAGCACGAAAGCCATCCTACAACACGGAAGCCAGGACACAACAAGCAAGAAATTGAAACATCACTACCACATGAAAATGCACCACAAAACACTCTACCCCCAAAGAGTCTGTAAAGGGAATGGAATGCGACCCAACGCCTACTACGTGGATGTGCTGGAAAGACTCCGAAAAAGAGTCAATAGGGCGAGGAAAGATATCTCCGCTCCCTGGAAACTTAATCACAACTATGCGTCTTGCCACACGAGTCCGTCCGCGAGTCTATATAGATTCCAAGACAGATAGGTACAAATACTCATTCTTTCCCCGAACAATCAGTAACCATAATAGCAAGAAACCGAAGTCACTTTAGAAATATTAAAAACTTTGAATTTACAAGTCGGAACAAAATTAAACACTATAGAGATGTTAGGTATACTTTCAGGTGCATGTGTATGTTAGTTGGTAGTTTGAGTGTTTGCATGTGTGTTGGGTGTAAGTGTTCATGCATGAATGTATGCCATGTTTTTTTTTATATATGATTTTGTCGTTATTGCATGCGATTTTTTTTTATTATTTTTCTTTTCTAAATTATGGGTGGTGTCCTAGCACCCCCCGCCACACGCCCTTGCGGCGGCTTGCGGGGTATTGAGTAGATGTAGATGTAGATGAACCTTCTCAATTTCCCGAATGAGGCCTTTTTCACTCGGATCCCACACGCTGCATGCGTATTCTAAATGAGGCCTTACAAGAGCGTGGTAACAACGTTTCCTTAACCTTCGAGTCACTTTTTCCGACAACGCGTCTAATGAATCCCAATTTTTTATATGCTTGACCGCAGACTTTACGTATGTGAGACCCCCAAGTTAAGTCTTTTGTGAATGTGACACCTAGGTATTTTACCGTATCATCTAGCATCTACATCTACATAATACCCGCAAGCCGCCGCAAGGGCGTGTGGCGGGGGGTGTTAGGTCACCAACCGTAAAAACGAAAAATACCACATGCAAAAAACAACACGGAAAATTACACCCCAGCAGCGCACACACTCATGCAAAACTCCCTCCATCCAATACTCATGCAAACACATACATCTACATCTCATCTACTCAATACCCCGCAAGCCGCCGCAAGGGCGTGTGGCGGGGGGTGCTAGGACACCACCCATAAATTAGAAAAGAAAAATAATAAAAAAAAAATCGCATGCAATAACGACAAAATCATATATAAAAAAAAAAACATGGCATACATTCATGCATGAACACTTACACCCCACACACATGCAAACAAACTTACTTACACCCCACACACATGCAAACAAACTTACTTACACCCATACACCGCCAAACAACAAAAAACTGCACCCCAGGATACAGCACGAAAGCCATCCTAAAACCGCAAGCCAGGACACAACAAGCAAGAATGTGAAACATCACTACCACATGAAAATGCACCACAAAACACTCAACCCCCCAAAGAGACAGTAACAGGAAGGGAATTCGACCCAACGTTGCAGGTAGCAGGAATTTCCCCCCGCGGAGAGGGACGAGGGATTGAAAGGGAAACTTAAAAACAGATGAACAGAACACGAATGAGGTCTATTCGGAAAGAATGGGTTATTATAACAAAACACATAAGCAACTACTACCATACACACATCGAAACAATATACATATCGAACAATATGCATATCGAAACAATACACATATCAACTACTGCTAGGTCACCTCCAGGTAATTTGTAAGCAAATCCCGTTGATCTTTTAAAGAAATTTACCACTGAACATTTATTATAATTTAGAGTCAATCCCCAGTTAGAACACCATTTAGTAATGCAATCTAAATCCTGCTCTAGAATAAAACGATCCTCATCCCCAGATATCTCCCGATAGATCACCGGTGTCATCCGCGAACATCCTAATTTTTACTTTTCACTTCGCGGTTCAAATCGTTAACAAAAATCAAGAAAAGCAACGGCCCGATCACACTCCCTGAGGTACCCCCGACGTGACTCGAACGCTGTCGGAACTAGCGGCATCAAGGACTACCCTCTGTTCCCGCTCTGAAAGAAAATCTTTAACCCAACTTATGGCGCCCTTGTTTATGCCCGCGACCTTTAATTTATGAATGAGTTTACCATGTGGGACCTTATCAAATGCCTTTTGAAAATCTAAGAAGATGGCATCCACTTGCCTACCTCTCTCACCAGATAAAATTAAATCATGTGTAAATAATCCTAATTGGGTCTCGCAGGAGCGGGTTTTCCTGAAACCGTGTTGATTGTCACTTAAAAAGTTAATATTGTCAAGGTGTCTCATTATTGAACTGACAATTATGTGCTCTAAGATTTTGCAACAGATAGAAGTGAGTGATATAGGTCTGTAATTACTGGGATCCTCCCTGTCACCACCTTTAAAAAATAGGCGTTATTTGCGCGGTTTTCCAAATCTTAGGTACTTTGCACTCTGTGAGAGATTTGTTAAATATAAATTCAAGGTACGGGGCAATGTTTGGAGCTAAATGTTTGATCACCCTAGCTGGTATATTTTCGGGACCCGGGGATTTGTTGGGTTTAATCTCGTTAAGCAATTTTAGAATTCCTTGTTGGTCCACTGTTATTTTTTCCATGGGTGGAGTATGTATTGTTTCTGGAGATATGCGGTGGCAACATCATTCGAGAAAACGCTTTGGAAAAATGAATTTAAGATGTTAGCTTTACCCTCACTGTCTGTATGAATTATATTGCTACAATCCCTTAAGCAAGCCACGGTTTGTTTACTCCCATTTACTTCCCTAACATATGACCAGAAAGCTTTGGGGTCAGTGTCCAAGTGCTCGCAAAGTAATTTGCGTTTAAAGTCCAGTAAAGCGCTACGTAATTGTGTTTGGGTTTCATTTTACAGGATCTATATGTGTCCCATAATTGTTTATTCTCAGGGGATGATGTGTTCACGCCTGCCCTCTTTACCCTAGAGTGTAGCATTCTCTGCTTTCGGAGGGCTTTTCTAACGTCTTTATTGTACCACCTGGGGTCGCGATTTGCTTTAACGTATTTTATAGGTATGAAATCTACGATTCCTTTTTGCATGATATTGACAAATTCTGTCCAAGTTTCTTCCACGTTGACATGACTTAAGCGGGTTTTGAACTCGGGTAGTGAAGAGTTTAGTTGATTGGCAAAGGATTCAAAGTCTGCTTTATGGTAATTATAAATTTTTCTTTTTGGTTTAATGATCTTTTTTATTTCTATGTCCAAGAATGTGTCTTATTTGGCGATATATGTTGAAAATATATATTATTATAATATATTATAATTATATATATATTATATTATTTTATAATATATATTTGCCCGAAAGTATTACGGTAGGAGATATCATTCACTGCCTGGCTTCTGCCGAGAACAGACGTGCTCGAGCTCGCTCCCTAGAACCGGTTCGACCCTACCTGAGACTACCTGCGTGCCTGCTGTTACTTCTGTGTTTGTTCTTCCCTAGTGAAGTGTAGTTTAGTGATAGCTTTAATTTTGTGAAATAGTTAGTTTATTTAGTTTTTGTGCTGTTTGTTATTAGTTTTTAATAGTTTGGTGGTATTCCTTGTGGGTACTCTTAGTGGCTTGCGGTGGTTTTTGTCCGTCGAATCTAATTGGTTATCGGTGAGTGTTTTATTTTCTTTACCATCTTTTTTCTTTCCTTTCTTTACTTACTTACAAAGCGTAACTTATTGATTGAGCTAAATTTAACTAACCCCTCTTAGAAATTTTAGCATAGTGTATACAGGTTAGCTTTTATTGGGAACTCAGTAGTTTAATTAGGATGGCTTTCATCTAGGTCCCCTGTTGCCATGCTCGAAGGCACTGGCGAATGCGCGGCGTTAAGGGCCCGTATTGTCATGCTGGAGAGAATGGTGCGGGAGCTTCGATCGGTGATCGCTGGCCGGAGGACTCCCCTCAGGAGAGATGGTGCTCGGGGTGGGAATACGAAAACCCGCCACGCCCATATGGGTGCACGGATTCGTCCGAATGCTACACGTGGCTGGGCCGATTAGAGACCTACCCCGTGGTCCCATCTCCCAACGAGGGAGTGTCTCACGTCCGTAGGCAGACGATTGGAGGGTTGTCTCTCGGGCAAGGGGAAGGTAACGCTGCGGCGTGGATTGGACTCTGCGGAGGCAGATACCATCCCCGTCTCCAACAGGTACCAGGTGTTGTCGGATGACAGCACCACCGTACCTGCAGCCCCTACCCCTACTCCGAGGGCACTGCTAGGGTAAGACGTCAGGGAACGGGAAGGGAGGGAATTGTAGTAATAGGTAGCTCGAATGTCCGTCGTGTAATGGTCCCATTGAGGAGAGGGCGCGCCGCGTAGGCGCCGATCAACGGGTGACCGCCTGGTGTATACCAGGCGGAGGAGTCCCTCAGGTGACGAAGGCGATCGAGGGCGGCGGTCAAAGGCACGAAGTGCTCTAGGCTGCAGGTCGTGGCCCATGTGGGCACCAACGACGTCACGGACCGTGGATCCGAGGAGGTCCTCCGTTCCCTTAGGGAACTGAGCTCCGAGGTGAAGCGCGTCCAGGGCGTCGAGGGGGTTCGGCTGGGACTAACGGTCTGCAGCATCGTTCCGAGGGAGGATCGCGGGTCTCTGGTTTGGGAGCCGAGTGGAAGGCATAAACCAGAGACTATCGAGATTCTGCTCGGACATAGGAGCCTCCTTCGTCGACCTCAGACCAACCCTCCGATCTTGCAGGACTCCCCTTAACCGATCTGGGGTCCATTACACGGCGGAAGCGGCGAGTAAGGTAGCGGATAGGATACTCGACCACTGTAGGCCTTTTTTAGGATAGAGAGCAGGTCACTTAGTGGGTCAATAACATCTGGGGATAGCGCGTATAATATTATTATAAAAATATAAAAGTCATTGACAACACTGGCAATGATTTAGAAAGACATGTGACACGCACTTCCCCACAAAGGCGTCCTAAATTACAGTCAGACACTAATAAGGACGTTATTCAACATCAAAATAATTTAACTATACTTGTTATAAATTGCAGAAGCCTCAAGAACAAATCAGCGGATCTAGAACACAATAATCCAAACTCATTCCGCTGATATAGTATTAGGCACAGAGAGTTGGCTGTGCAATGATATTAATGACCAAGAAATTTTCCCAATAGATTTCAAAGTTACCGACACGATAGAGATACAAGACCCGGAGGAGGGGTTTTCGTGGCAGTTAAAAGTCATTTTGAAAGCAGGCAAGTTTCATTTGAAAATAATAACATAGAAAGTGTTTGGTGCACCTTACTACGGACCAATCAACCCAACATAAATTTATGCTCTTTCTACAGACCTCCAGACTCAGATTTGAAAACACTTCACACCCTCAACGATCAAATTCACAAGTTTACACGTAAATATAATAACAGCATAAACATAATTGGTGGCGACTTTAACCTCCCTGGTATAGATTGGGACAGCAATATCGTTAAATCTGGGACCCGCGATCGCGAATCTTGCAATTCCATGATAAAATTGGTTCAAAGAAACTCCCTCCATCAAGCAGTACGCATGCCCACCCGTGGAAAAAACATATTGGATCTATTTCTTACAAACACGCCGGAACGTATTATTAGTGTATCAACTGATGAGGGCTTGAGTGACCATAAAGCAATTAATGTCCATTTGGACATAGCAATAAAAAAGATTGTTAAACCAAAAAGAAAAATTTATAATTACCATAAAGCAGACTTTGAATCTTTTGCCAATCAATTAAACTCTTCACTACCCGAGTTCAAAACCCGCTTAAGTCATGCCAACGTGGAAGAAACTTGGACAGAATTTGTCAATATCATGCAAAAAGGAATCGTAGATTTCATACCTATAAAAAACGTTAAAGCAAATCGCGACCCCAGGTGGTACAATAAAGACGTTAGAAAAGCCCTTCGAAAGCAGAGAATGCTACACTCTAGGGTAAAGAGGGCAGGCGTGAACACATCATCTCCTGAGAATACACAATTATGGGACACATATAGATCCTCTAAAATTGAAACCAAAAAACAATTACGTAGCGCCTTACTGGAATTTAAACGCAAAGTACTTTGCGAGCACTTGGACACTGACCCCAAAGCTTTCTGGTCATATGTTAGGGAAGTAAATGGGAGTAAACAAACCGTGGCTTGCTTAAGGGATTGTAGCAATGTAATTCATACAGACAGCGAGGTTAAAGCTAACATCTTAAATTCATTCTTCCAAAGCGTTTTCTCGAATGATGTTGCCACCGCATATCTCCAAGAAACAATACATACTCCACCCATGGAAAAAATAACAGTGGACCAACAAGGAATTCTAAAATTACTTAATGAGATTAAACCCAACAAATCCCCGGGTCCCGAAAATATACCAGCTAGGGTGATAAAACATTTAGCTCCAAACATTGCCCCGTACCTTGAATTTATATTTAACAAATCCCTCACAGAGTGCAAAGTACCTAAGATTTGGAAAACCGCGCAAATAACGCCTATTTTTAAAAGTGGTGACAGGGAGGATCCCAGTAATTACAGACCTATATCTCTCACTTCTATCTGTTGTAAAATATTAGAGCACATAATTGTCAGTTCAATAATGAGACACCTTGACAACATTAACTTTTTAAGTGACAATCAACACGGATTCAGGAAAACCCGCTCCTGCGAAACCCAATTAGGATTATTTACACATGATTTACTTGTATCTGGTGAGAGAGGTAGGCAAGTGGATGCCATCTTCTTAGATTTTCAAAAGGCATTTGATAAGGTCCCACATGGTAAACTCATTCATAAATTAAAGGTCGCGGGTATAAACAAGGGCGCTATAAGTTGGGTTAAAGATTTTCTTTCAGAGCGGGAACAGAGGGTAGTCCTTGATGGCGCTAGTTCCGACAGCGTTCGAGTCACGTCGGGGGTACCTCAGGGAAGTGTGATCGGGCCGTTACTTTTCTTGATTTTTGTTAACGATTTGAACCGCGAAGTGAAAAGTAACATTAGGATGTTTGCGGATGACACGGTGATCTATCGGGAGATATCTGGGGATGAGGATCGTTTTATTCTAGCGCAGGATTTAGATTGCATTACTAAATGGTGTTCTAACTGGGGATTGACTCTAAATTATAATAAATGTTCAGTGGTAAATTTCTTTAAAAGATCAACGGGATTTGCTTACAAATTAGCTGGAGGTGACCTAGCAGTAGTTGATACGGTAAAATACCTAGGTGTCACATTCACTAAAGACTTAACTTGGGGGACTCACATACGTAAAGTCTGCGGTCAAGCAAATAAAAAATTGGGATTCATTAGACGCATTGTCGGCAAAAGTGACTCAAAGGTCAAGGAACGCTGTTACCACGCTCTTGTAAGGCCTCATTTAGAATACGCATGCAGCGTGCGGGACCCGAGTGAAAAAGGTCTCATTCGGGAAATTGAGAAGGTTCAACGCCGGGCAGCCCGTTTTGTAAAAAATTCCTACGATAAAACGCAAAGCGTTACCGAAATGCTCATGGATTTGGGGTGGGAATCATTAGAAGAGAGACGATTCAATGCAAGACTGAAATTATTAAATAAATTCAGATCCGCATGTTTCAGCACCGAGGTCTCGCAGATTATTCGTACTCCTACATACATTGGTCGCTTGGATCATGCATATAAAATTCGGGAAATAGATGCCAGGACTAGCCGACTCAAGGACTCCTTCTTCCCACGGACAATACGGGATAGCAACTGTAGGATTATAGATAGTAAAAATTCCACTTGCCACCCTCAGTGTCTAAAAAATAATTAGTTCTACTTAAATGCATGCTCCTCCACTAACCTTATGTGTTTTGTTATAATAACCCATTCTTTCCGCATGATATCATTCGTGTTCTGTTCATCTGTTTTTAAGTTTCCCTTTCAGTCCCTCTTCCCTCCCGGCGGGGGGAAATTCCTGCTACCTGCAACGTTGGGTCGAATTCCCTTCCTTTTACTGTCTCTTTGGGGGGTTGAGTGTTGAGTGGTGCATTTTCATGTGGTAGTGATGTTTCACATTCTTGCTTGTTGTGTCCTGGCTTGCGTGTTTTAGGATGGCTTTCGTGCTGTATCCTGGGGTGCAGTTTTTTGTTGTTTTGCGGTGTATGTGTTTGCATGAGTATTGGATGGAGGGAGTTTTGCATGAGTGTGTGCGCTGCTGGGGTGTAATTTTCCGTGTTGTTTTTTGCATGTGGTATTTTTCGTTTTTACGGTTGGTGACCTAACACCCCCCGCCACACGCCCTTGCGGCGGCTTGCGGGGTATTATGTAGATGTAGATGTAGAGATCAGGTCAGTTAAATTCGAGAGACTAAGAGTAGAAAACATAGATTTAATATGTCACTTATCCCACGAAGGATCAGGGATCAGGATAATGTTTTCTGACCACGTCAGTGGGGGAAAGTATTTTATATAATAGTAGCCTGGTGTGTGAACACCCCCTAAGACACACTTTGGCGGTGTGTGGTAGGGTGTGGCGCCAGTCTACCACCCTTAGGGTCAAACTTTCTAAGTTACGATTGATAGTTCTTTATGGGAAATAACTCTATTTGTAGTCTATCCTTCAAATTCAATTTTTTCAAAATTAAAGTGTTATGGTATGATGTTCAGAACATAATGCAAACAGTAAGCATATTGTGCTCTTTATATATTTTTGTTTATCTTGTAACTTTATCTCATTCTATAATTAATAAAGCATAGGATAAAATCTTATTGAAGCATTTAATTAAAATTTGTACTTATTTTCAAAAGTACCCTTAAAGTATTTATTTTATGAAATGCATCTGGAAAATATTGACGGAGTATTTAAACTCTCATCCAGTGCGAATTAATTACATAATATTCAACCTCGTTTTTAATTATTTGCTATGCATTTTATCATTACAGTTTCCATTTCATTATTTTATTTTTAATTCTTTCTCTTCATTGAAATGAATAGTTATAAAAAACCAAAAAAATACAACGTCGACTATAATCAATCAATATTTTGGTTCAACCGATCAAAGCTATAATGGGTGTCAAGGAATTATTATTTAACCGCTGTCTTTAACTAGTTTAGATGAAACCTAAGTATCTGCGGAGGACGCTTTTAGAAACTAAAGGACAACTGTACTATAGGGATCGGCAACAAGAAACACGGAAATTGCTTCCTGCGATTCAGAGCAAAGAGAAGTTGTTCGAAATACGTGTGGGAGGACGTTGCCAGGCTCCAACATTTGCACTCGTAATTAGACTGAGATACACCAATAAGTCTCGTATTTTTATTCTTACTGAATATACATCTACATCTACATAATACCCCGCAAGTCACCGCAAGGGCGTGTGGCGGGGGGTGTTAGGTCACCAACCGTAAAAAAGAAAAATACCACATGCAAAAAAACAACACGGAAAATTACACCCACAGCAGCGCACACACTCATGCAAAAATCCCTTCATCCAATACTCATGCAAACACATATACCGCAAAACAACTAAAAAACTGCACCCCATGATGCAGCACGAAAGCCATCCTACAACACGGAAGCCAGGACACAACAAGCAAGAAATTGAAACACCACATGAAAATGCACCACGAAACACTCTACCCCCAAAGAGTCTCTAAAAGGAAGGGAATGCGACCCAACGTTGCAGGTAGCAGGAATTTGCCCCCGCGGAGAGGGACGAGGGATTGAAAGGGAAACTTAAAAACAGATGAACAGAACATGAATGATGTCATGCGGAAAGAATGGGTTATTATAGCAAAACACATAAGGTTAGTGGAAGAGCATGCGTTTAAATGCAACTAATTATTTTTTAGACGCTGATTGTGGCAGGTGGAATTTTTGCTATCTATAACCCTGCAGTTGCTATCCCGTATTGTCCGTGGGAAGAAGGAGTCCTTGAGTCGGCTAGTTCTGGCATCTATTTCCCGAATTTTATATGCATGATCCAAGCGACCAATGTATGTAGGAGTACGAATAATTTGCGAGACCTCGGTGCTGAAACATGCGGATCTAAATTTATTTAATAATTTCAATCTTGCATTGAATCGTCTCTCAGCCAATGATTCCCACCCCAAATCCATGAGCATTTCGGTGACGCTTTGCGTTTTCTCGTAGGAATTTTTTACAAAACGGGCTGCCCGGCGTTGGACCTTCTTAATTTCCCGAATGAGGCCTTTTTCACTCGGATCCCACACGCTGCATGCGTATTCTAAATGAGGCCTTACAAGAGCGTGGTAACAACGTTCCTTGACCTTCGAGTCACTTTTGCCGACAATGCGTCTAATGAATCCCAATTTTTTATATGCTTGACCGCAGACTTTACGTATGTGAGTCCCCCAAGTTAAGTCTTTGGTGAATGTGACACCTAGGTATTTTAGGATAGACGACGCATCGCATTGAAATCAACACCAGGAAAGTTTAATCAAGTCACATCGAGTGGGAGAGAGAATTTGTTTAGGATTCGCTCAGAATTTGACGATGTTCATAAATGATTGCGTATTGGGGATGCATTTGATAATATTGTATTCAACTTTCCTGTTACCCGACGGAAAAAAAACAAACAAATCTCTCGGGAGTACATGGAAGCTCTTCCGATTTAACCACCTTAATGGGTTAGCAGGTGAGGGTTAGTCGGCAGTCTACGGATTTACTTCAATAATCATCTCCGGCCCTCGCAATTCCAAAGGCATTATCCGACGCCGGCACATCCCTGTCCCCACCACCCGAAAAAGCATTCACCCCACCCACCCACATCGAAAACCAAAGCCCGCGCCCACTATCTTTGCCCACTCACCTCCCCCGAATAAAATATAGTAAAAAAGTGGGGGAGAACCGAAAACATGCCGGGTCCCGAAACACACTACGGACAACCCCGCCCATCCCATCGCCCTCCTCCGCCAGTTTACTAAAGCTTTCGGTGTTGGACGGCATGGAAATGAAGCGATAAATAACCCTTTACTCCCGGGTCCTCCGCTCTTTCGCTCGCTCCCATGACACTACCCTTCGGGTCTCCCAGCCGACTGCCTCCCTCTGCTCACTGCATCTATTCTTCATGTTCCTTCCCCTCTACCTCTCTATGTGTCTCTCTGCTCCTCCACCTCTCCCACCCACTCTTCGCCCTTGTTTTCCCCGTTCATTCTTTATCTCACGTTATTCGCACCCCATTCCCTGCAGTCTGGCTGCAATTTTTTTCCTGTCCGGGATTTTACTTGATCGAACGAGGCCGATGCTTTCACTGCTGTACCTGAGTTCACCGCAGCCATTCTGACACTCGTTTAGCGCCTCGAACCGGCCAATGCCGGCGTTATTAAACATACATGTTCTCAAACGATTCCGTTTTCCGCAATATCCCAATTCTCTCTTAAACCTTTCATAGAGAAATTATAAAAATTAGTGAATATTTAGTGAAGCACGTAAAGTCTCTGAACTTTGTTTAAAATTAATAAATTTTTCGAGAGGTCAAAATTAAACATCATACTTGATGTTTCCTCTCCGCTTTGCATTCATTATCACATTTCAAGTTAATCCATAAAATCATGTCTACTCATGATTTTTTAACAATGTTTTCATAAGTCCTGTGCGAGCCAATTATTATTTTAATACATGACCTCGACTGCTCGTTAGCATATCCTGATTTTAATTTAACCGCAGGTGATATCTCCCTAAATGGAATTCTTCATCTGAACATAATCTACTTACTATTTTTAGAATGGAAATGTGCGCAAAAAAATTATCCACCCCTCAATATGAAAAATATAATCGATATTTTTAAGGCTAACCCGTTTAAGTACAGCCCGCCTCTCTTAAACCACATTTTAAAAGAAACGATAATTCTCACGTAAATTATTATAAATCCATTTGCCTTCTTCCTACGCTGTCAAACTTTTATAAACAAATTATTAATAATTTCGAGAACCAATAAGCTATTTTGCCGATTCTTTTCGGTCCCCTAAGAGCATAGTCTCCCAGTATAGTGCTTAACTATGTATTTGGTCACTCTCGTCAATTAACCACTCCCCGTGACCTCTCTTCGCACTTTTAAATGACGACCATATAATGTATGCACCACTTGATTAACGAAAATCTCCCTGTACAATCGGAACGGTTTTCTCGACCAAATTAAAAACGTCAAGTATTGGTTTTTAACTCTTCATTCCTACAGAAAGCCTCACGGACAATAGCCACTTGGTGGTAATTGGTTGACTGAAATCTCGTTAGAGTTTTGAGTAGCAAAAGAGTCAACGCTTGGCCACCTCCTTTCCAATGCATTGATTAATGACCTGCACCAACAAATTTTCAATAGTATATCCCTTTGCCCAGGAAACTAGAAATTTATGAATGAAAATGTCAGATGAATGCTGCCACTTTATAAGGGCATAGAAAATTAAAAAAAAAACTATTTAAGCGATATCTTTCCCCAAACACCACGTAACGTCATATGCTGTATTTCACAAAAGGAAATCTCAGATAAATGCAAGCACCCATAAATTCATCACTACATGTTGCATACTCGCCCGAGATCAAAAGACGATTTGGATAATCCTTTTATTCCGTCTCAATCATATATCCAGCAAATATCTTCAAATGGATTCAAATAAAATAATTCTTTTATACACATCTACATCTACTTAATACTCCGCAAACCGCCGCAAGGGCGTGTGGCGGTGGGTGTTAAGACAACACCCGTAATTAAGAAAGAAAAAATACCGCATGCAAAAGCCACAAGTTTAAACCCTTCGCAAACAAAACATAGTATACATTCATGCAAGAACAATTACACCCCACACACATGCAAACACTCATAACACCAACTAACATACACTACTAACATAACACCTACAAATACACCTTATATCCTTGCAATGTCAAATTTTGTCTCGACTTGCAAATATAAGTTTTTTAGTATTTATAAAGTGACTTCGGCTTTTTATTATTATTATTTGGGATTGTTCGGGGAAAGAATAAGTATTTGCATCTCTCTGTACTGGAATCTATCTCCCTTATTTTATATACTATATGTTGTCTGATCTACCAAACTAGTGTACATTTTTCTATATTTTCTCTTGATCAGTAGAAACTTTACGTGAATTATTCTAGGGTATACAGGTATGTACTTGAAAAGAAACATTTTAAATAAAATTACTGTTATTCCATGATAGTTGATTCACTTCTTAATTTGAAAAATAGAGCGATTTTAAATAACAATGTTGCTGGCAAATTTCAAACAAGAGAGTTGCTCTTATTAATATTTTGGCAGATAATGACATGACCAACATATATTGAAATCAGGCGGACTATGTTTTTTAGAAGAATTAGTCCCGGACTTGGGAATGAAGGAAAAAATCGCATGTGACCAGTTACTTCCCGAATACAACCAAATATTACTTCTCCCGGGGTTCTTCAGCCACGATCGACATTACAGTTCTAAAATGATTGATTTTTGAAAAATAGACTAGATTTATGCAACTCACAGCAACCGACCCGGAGTGGTTACCGTAGTGATAGGGGAGGGTAGAGCTCTCTCGGTGCTGAGCTCTATGACGTGTGAAATCCTCACATCAAGGTAGGGGGCAGTTCCTTTCTCTCTGTCTCCTTCAATTTTGCTGGAAAATATGTTACAAAGAAAAATCGTACAGCTTGAGGAAATTTGACGGTTCCCAGACGCGTCACCCGAAATCGAACCTGGTTTCTCCGATCAGTAATCCAGTGTAAGGTTATCATGCAATATTTGTATGCAAATAAATTGAACTGATTCTAGGTTCATGGAACCTAGATTGATCGTCATTAACTCTGGAACATTTAAGTTTTTCTGCAATACGATCGTTGAAAAATTTGAGGTATTCTATTTTATCCATTTTTTATTCCCACGATAATTCTTCAAAATTATACATATGGATAGTAGAAATACATCTGGAATTAAACGATAGAACTTGTATCATTTTCTGCATCCTATATGATTATTGTTTCACACAAAGTTCATGCGATATGTGCATATATGTACTATTCTCTCTTAAGCGACACATGCACGTATGAAGGACGTTTGCTACGCCAGTTTCGACATGCTGAAATAATTTACAAGTCGAAACACTACATATTCGAGAGAAGAGAGAATACCTGTATGTATGAAAAGAAAGGGCACACAGAGAAATTCATGGGTGAATGTGTCCAAAGAAACACGCAAGGCAAGACTTATTAGAGACCGTTTACACTGTATCGGGCGGGCTCTAATTTGGGAAACCAAATGATTATAATGGTGTAAAACAATACCTTGCGTTTCCACACATGAATTTTTTTACGAAAAGGTTTCGTTATAGAACTACAACTTCAGGTGACAACTTATATTGAGTTCGCAAATTCTCGTACACCAAGTAGGAGCGCTATACCTGTTTATAATGTCACCTGAACATGTTACTCTGAGACATGAAAATTAACAAGTTTATTTGCGAACATGCCAAGTATTGTTTTACCCAATTAGACTCAGTAAGATATAATAAACAACGTCAAATGCAATAAAGACGTGTGAGTAACAAGTTATTAAAGGAAATATGCATTCTCGGAAATCAGTATTTTTCCAACATTTTCCACCCCAATTCGAGACGAAACGGCGTGAAGGTGATCTATGAATGTAGCTGAGACGATTCAAAGTTAATTCACTGATACACCATAGTACACGACGATATCGTGAACACGGTGCCAACCCGTCCAACTCATTGAATTTAGCGAGGGTGCATAAAGCGCCGAAACGTTGAGTGAATTTTTGGGAAGAAGCTCGCTCGATTGACGAACTCCGAGCCTACGTTCAAAGGGACAACATTTCCTCCAACCTCTCGTGACATCCGCTTAACCTTCTTTTCCTCCATACCGTATGCTATTGGTTCCCATGTGTAGTGCTCATGGGATGAGAGCCATCCTCTCGATTTTCCATCCACTTGAATATGAGCGTCAAAGGAAATGATAGCACTGAACAACCTTAACCTTCAGGCTCAAGGCATTTTATTTTGCCTCTTGCTTTGACCCCCACCTCATTTTATTTCACCCTTCCTTCCTTTCATCTGTTTCATATCCATATCGAGAGGAGAAACCTATCTATATTTATCATATACATGGATGTCATAGGTCATAACGAATATTGGAAATATTTTTTTTCAACAGGAATAAAATTATGAGTGATTCATTGAATATTTTCCAAAAAATGCTTCGTATTATATGTAAATATGCGTGATCTTGATTTAACTTTGAATCAAAATGAATTCATGCATATAGACAACAATGCAATTCCACGTTTTACACATTGTGCGTGAAATTGCAATGTTTCGTCTCTCCTGCTCTTCATTTATAAGATATCAACCCAGTGAATAGAGAAACAGAGCATTCGACCTAAATGTTGAATCTATTCCGAGTTTTAGTACAGACATGTTCATCCGTTACCTATTTTAACCTGCTCATATGAAATAACTGTGCATGTAATTAATTCGTTGCTAAACTGTATTAAAGATGGATTATAAATAAAAGAAAGATATGTTTACTCTTATGTATAGGGAAAACATGTTAGATTATTCAAATTTTATCTTTTATGGCTTAGTGTATGATGCATAGTTATTTTTTATGTTTTAAAAGTAGTATGCTTCTATATGATATAACTTTATCAATAAAGGCATTATTATTTGCACGTCTTTACCCTATCAGGATGACCTCATGGCTCAGGAATTTTATTTTCTCAAGACAGTTTTGGTATTTTATTTTATTATTTTCTTTAGCTTATTTCTAATTCTTTTATAATTTTATTAATACTTACCCTCCATTGAAATGTTTAGGAAAATATTTTATCATATATTAAAACCTTATGACTAAAATAATTAATTAATACGCAAGTGTATGGTACCATTAAAAGTCAATGAATGTCTCTCAATTCCCATTATTCTGGATTATTATTACGGCTTGCGGGGTATTAAGCCGGCTTGCGGGGTATTAAGTAGATGTAGATGTAGAAGGGATTTTTGCATGAGTGTGTGCGCTGCTGTGGGTGTAATTTTCCGTGTTGTTTTTTGCATGTGGTATTTTTCCTTTTTACGGTTGGTGACCTAACACCCCCCGCAACACGCCCTTGTGGCGGCTTGCGGGGTATTATGTAGATTTAGATTCTTAGGTGCATACTGCTTCTGTCCCAGCATAGGCACAAGTATACAAAATATCATTCCAATTTTAATTTATTTTTCATCTCAAGTGTGTCAAACATCGTATTTTCTAAAATTTTCACCAGATCAAATTTTACCAATTTCGTCGTTTAAAGGGCTAGAAAGGGCACTAGTAGGTAACCATCTCTTGACACACACCCTAGCCTTTATTTTCAGGGTACCATGTACAATTGTCGAGGTTGAGTCGAGGTTCGAGTCATTAATAAAAAACCGGTCGCGTTTGTACAAATATAAGCTGTGTTTCAATAACATATCTATCATATCTTTGGGCACAAATCAATTAATAATCCTGATTAATTATTACCTTCCCACCAAAACATCCACAGAAGATAATATCAAAATTTACAAAAATAACATCAAACACGTAACAGTATATATAAACATTCCACGCTCATCTTTCGGGGCTCTAATAGCACATGTAAATGTTGAGGAGGAATTTTTATGACGGTAAGAGACATGCGGAAATAAGTGAACCAGGCCTTGCAGCGACGTATTGGCCTAATAAAAGCATGCACGGCTATCAATCCGGAGTTCTGGGGTTATGTTTCGGGATGGTTCCAGCACAATGAAGCCCCTTCATTCCAGCCCAGGCAACGACTCAGCCCGGTATCGCCGCACAATACCTTGATTCGAAAGGAGGAGGCTTTTGGATGGGAACGGAATAATGTGGAAACAGTTGGTCTGGGACTATACTGAGAGCCACCGGTATGTGTGACCCCATTACGAAATGAAAACCTGAGTTAGCTAAGGTGCAAATAACCTCTAAATAAGAAGAAACAGACTGAATACCTGAAGACTGATCATTAATATCTATAAATAAATCAAGGTTATCTCCCTATTTTAAAGACAGTTTTTGGGAGGTCTCTATCGACTATTAGTATCTAATTATCTAACTGCAAATACATTTATTCATCCCTTTGAACTTCCGTCTTCATTCATACCCTATAAAAATATCACCCTCATCCTCCCACTCTTAATTAATATTCATGCTTTTCCAATGACCTTTAAAATGCATTCCTTTAATTCCGTCATCCCCTATCTGCCTGATTTTTACGAATACCCCCGGCAACTCTTTCCTCTCTCGGCCCGCCTTATTTAGAACCTCAGCGTTTGTTTACCTCTCTTATCAAATTAGAAAGTATGAAGTGGTGAAAAATGAAATGATATGGGTACTGCGAGCCGTCCTATTCATAAACAATACGAATTAAATATTACAAAACGTTCTATGAGTATCAATGATCGATTGTTTATCCTTAAAATAATTAAGTATTCAAACAGTCAAGGGATTATACTCGTAGTCGTATGTGAACACATAGCAGGTTCAATCCATGACATGAAAGTATTTTTAATCTAAGTCGGTGTTTTTCTATCATATGGCTCAAATTTAATGCGATTCTTAAGAAATAGAAGGGCTTTCACACACAAGAGCAAACTAGAATACATTAAAGGAATTTTAAAAGATCGAAGGCTGTACCAAAAGTTTTCAAAATGAACTGTACCAAGTTAATCAAGAGAAAAAGTACCATTACTATGAGAGAATCCAGAAAAAAAGAAAGAAATGGCAATAGCGAATATTTAGCTAGAAGGAATACAGAAAATGGGTTTAGATGGATCACAGCGTGCTCAAGCATTTCAAATAAAGAGGATGAGTAAAAAATCAGCGATCCCTCCCGCTACCTGAGCGTTGGGTCACATTCCCTACCTTTGTCCTTTAGGAGAGGAGAGCGTTTTATGTTGCATGTTCACGTGATAGTGGAATTTTGCCTTCTTTCTTTTCAAATTCTAGCTTGCATATTGTTGGATGGATTTCATGCTGCATCCTAGGGTGCAATTGTTTGTTGGTTTATGGGTATGTGTTTGCATGAGTGTTGGATGAAGGGATTTTTGCATGAGTCTGTACGCCGCTGTGGGTGTAGTTTTGCATGTATGTGTTGATTTTGCATTTGGTATTGTTCCTTTTTATGGGTGGTTACCTAACACCCCCCACCAAACGCCTTTGCGGCGGCTTACGGGTTATTATTTAGATGTAGATTTGACATGTGAGTGATAAGGCTAAGTGGAAAGAAGTATTCAGTTTAAAAAAATTATAAATATTAAATGGAAAGATATTATTGTTTGTGTAGGAAAAGAGAAGGGTTTTCATGGGAATTTTTGGAGTAGAGACCAAAAGTAGGTTGACAAGATATTCAAAATTAATGTAATTCTATTGCTGAAAAGAGATTTTAGCGTAAGATGGTAGGAAGAAAGGAGGCTGAGGGCATGTCGCCAAAGTAGTTAAGAGCTCTGAGGAATAGAGCGAAGTAAAGATCCAGTATATAAAATATTTATGTATTGCATCCATTTTTGAAACATATGATAAGACTTATAATTTTGCATGAAGAGACATTCAATAATGAAATTCACACCTTAATAAACGATCAAGCAATGAAAATCTTAAAGTGAAACCGATAAAAAGAAAATCAATACTGAGGCCAACGCTGTAGTCAGGTAGATAACATGCCAGTACGAAACCCTATAGGTCCTTAGTT